>NC_092284.1:11550471-11560038 GCF_036320965.1 Panulirus ornatus
GTAGGTCGTGGCCGGAGAGTGGCAGCCCGTCTACTGGATCACGTTGAGGTAAGATAGGGTGGGCTGGCCGGGGAGCGGCAGCTTGTCTACTGGATCGCGTTGAGGTAGGCTAGGGTCGGCTGGCCGGGGAGTGGCAGCTCGTCTATTGGATCGCGTTGAGGTACGCTAGGGTCGGCTGGCCGGGGAGTGGCAGCTCGTCTACTGGATCACGTTGAGGTAGGATAGGGTGGGCTGGCCGGGGAGTGGCAGCTCGTGTACTGGATCGCGTTGAGGTAGGTTAATGTCGGCTGGCCGGGGAGTGGCAGCTCGTCTACTGGATCGCGTTGAGGTAGGCTAGGATCGGCTGGCCGGGGAGTGGCAGCTCGTCTATTGGATCGCGTTGAGGTAGGCTAGGGTCGGCTGGCCGGAGAGTGGCAGCTTGTCTACTTGATCGCGTTGAGGTAGGATAGGGTCGGCTGGCCGGGGAGTGGCAGATCGTCAACTGGATCGCGTTGAGGTGGGCTAGGGTCGACTTGCCGGGGAGTGGCAGCTTGTGTAACGGATCGCGTTGAGGTAGGCTAGGGTCGGCTGGTCGGGGCGTGGCAGCTTGTCTACTGGATCGCGTTTAGGTAGGATAGGGTCGACTGGCCGGGGAGTGGCAGCTCGTCTACTGGATCGCGTTGAGGTAGGCTAGGGTCGGCTGGCCGGGGAGTGGCAGCTTGTCTACTGGATCACTTTGAGGTAGGATAGGGTGGGCTGGCCGGGGAGTGGCAGCTCGTGTACTGGATAGCGTTGAGGTAGGTTAATATCGGCTGGCCGGGGAGTGGCAGCTCGTCTACTGGATCGCGTTGAGGTAGGCTAGGATCGGCTGGCCGGGGAGTGGCAGCTCGTCTATTGGATCGCGTTGAGGTAGGCTAGGGTCGGCTGGCCGGAGAGTGGCAGCTTGTCTACTTTATCGGGTTGAGGTAGGAGAGGGTCGGCTGGCCGGGGAGTGGCAGATCGTCAACTGGATCGCGTTGAGGTGGGCTAATGTCGACTGGCCGGGGAGTGGCAGGTTGTGTACTGGATCGCGTTGAGGTAGACTAGGGTCGGCTGGTCGGGGAGTGGCAGCTTGTCTACTGGATCGCGTTGAGGTAGGAAAGGGTCGGCTGGCAAGGGAGCGGCAGCTTGTCTACTGGATCGCGTTGAGGTAGGCTAGGGTCGGCTGGCTAGGGAGTGGAAGCTCGTCTACTGGATCGCGTTGAGGTCGGCTGGGGTCGGTTTGCCAGGGAGCGGCAGCTTGTCTACTGGATCGCGTTGAGGTAGGATAGGGTCGGCTTACCAGGGAGCGGCAGGTTCTCTACTGGATCGCACTAAGGTAGGTTAGGGTCGGCTGGCCAGGGTGCTGCAGCTTGTCTACTGGATCGCACTGAGGTAGGCTAGGGTCGGATGGCCAGGGAGCGGCAGCTTGTCTATTGGATCGCACTGAGGTAGGATAGTGTTGGCTGGCCAGGGAGCGGCAGCTCGTCTACTGGATCACATTGGGGTAGGGTAGGGTCGGCTGCCGGGGAGTAGCAGCTTGTCTGATGGATCGCGTGGAGGTAGGATAGGGTCGGCTGGCCGGGGAGTGGCAGCTTTTCAACTGGATCGCTTTCAGGCAGGCTAGGTTCGGCTGGCCGGGGAGCAACAGCTTGTCTACTGGACCGCGTTGAGGTAGGATAGGGTCGGCTGGGCGGGGAGTGGCAGCTCGTCTACTGGATCGGGTTGAGGTAGGCTAGGGTCGGCTGGCTGGGGAGTGGCAGCTCTTCTACTGGATATCGTTGAGGTAGGATAGAGATCTGCTGGCCGGAGAGTGGCAGCTCGTCTACTGGATCACGTTGAGGTAGGATAGGTTCGGCTGGCCGGGGAGTGGCAGCTCGTCTACTGGATCGCGTTGAGTTAGGCTAGGGTCGGCTGCCCGGGGAGTGGCAGCTCGTCTACTGGATCGCGTTGAGTTAGGCTAGGGTCGGCTGGCCGGGGAGTGGCAGCTCGTCTACTGGATCACGTTGAGGTAGGATAGGTTGGGCTGGCCGGGGAGTGGCAGCTCGTGTACTGGATCGCGTTGAGGTAGGATAGTGTCGGCTGGCCGGGGAGTGGCAGCTCGTCTACTGGATCGCGTTGAGGTAGGCTAGGATCGGCTGGCCGGGGAGTGGCAGCTCGTCTATTGGATCGCGTTGAGTTAGGCTAGGGTCGGCTGGCCGAAGAGTGGCAGCTTGTCCAGTGGATCGCGTTGAGGTAGGATAGGGTCGGCTGTCTAGGGAGTAGCAGCTCGTCCACTGGATCGAGTTGAGGTAAGCTAGGGTCGTCTGGTAGGGGAGTGGCTGCTTGTCTACTGGATCGCGTTGAGGAAGGATAGGGTCGGGTGGCCGGGGAGCGGCAGCTTGTCTACTGGATCGCGTTGAGGTAGGCTAGTGTTGGCTGGCCAGGGAGCTGCAGCTTGTCTACTGGATCGCACTGAGGTATGATAGGGTCGGCTGGTCAGGGAGCGGCAGCTTCTCTACTGGATCGCATTGAGGTAGACTATGGTCGGCTGGCCGGGGAGTGGCAGCTTGTCTACTGGATTTCGTTGAGGTGGCTAGGGTTGGCTGCCGGGAGCGCAGCTTGTCTACTGGATCGCACTATGTTAGCTAGGGTCGGCTGGCCGGGAGTGGCAGCTTGTCTACTGGATCGCGTTGAGGTAGGACTAGGGTCGGCTGGCCGGTGAGTGGCAGTTGTCTACTGGATCGCGTTGAGGTAGGGTAGGTCGGCTGGCCGGGAGTACAGCTGTCTACTGGATCGCGTTGAGGTGGCTAGGTCGGCTGGCCGTGGAGTGGCAGCTCGTCTATGGATCGCATTGAGGTAGGCAGGGTTCGGCTGGCAGGGACGGCAGCTTGTCTACTGGATCGCGTTAAGGTAGGATAGGGTCGGCTGGCCAGTGGAGCGCAGCTTGTCTACTGGATCGCGTGAGGTAGGCTAGGGTCGCTGGCCGAGATGGCAGCTTCGTCTACTGGATCGCACTGAGGTAGGCTAGTGTCGGATGGCCAGGGTGCGGCAGCTTGTCTACTGGATCGCACTGAGGTAGGCTAGGGTCGGCTGGCCAGGGAGCGGCAGCTTCTCTACTAGATCGCAGGTAGGCTAGGGTCGGCAGGCCAACGAGCGGCAGCTTGTCTACTGGATCGCACCGAGGTGGGCTAGTGTCGGCTGGTCGGGAGTGGCAGCTCGTATACTTGATCGCACTGAGGTAGGCTAGGGTTGGCTGGCCAGGGCTCATCAGCTTGTCTACTAGATGGCACTGAGGTAGGTTAGGGTCGGCGTGGCGCGAGGAGTGGCAGCTTGTCTACTCGATCGCGTTGAGGTAGTATAGGATCGGCTGGCCGGGGAGTGGCAGATTGTCTACTGGATCGCGTTGAGGTTGGCTAGGGTCGGCTCGCCGGGGAGGGGCAGCTCGTTTACTGGATCGCGTTTAGGTAGGATAGGGTCTGTTGTCCGGTGAGTGGCAGCTTGTCTACTGGATCGCGTTGAGGTAGGCTAGTGTCGGCTGCCCGGGGAGCGGTAGCTCGTCTGCTGGATCGCGTTGAGGTAGGATAGGGTCGTGTGGCCTGGGAGTGGCATTTCGTCTACTGGATCGCGTTGAGGTACGGCTATGTCGGTGGCAGGATTGGCAGCTTGTCTACTGGATCGCGTTGAGGTAGGCTAGGGTCGGCTGCCGGGAAGCTGGCAACTTCGTCTACTGGATCGCGTTGAGGTAGGATAGGGTCGGTGGCCAGAGAGCGGCATTTGTCTACTGGATCGCACTGAGGTAGGCTAGGTCGGCTGGCCAGAGTGAGCAGCTTGTCTACTGGATCGCACTGAGGTAGGCTAGGGTCGGCTGGCCAGGAGGGCAAGCTTGTCTACTGGATCGCACTGAGGTAGGTTAGGTCGGCTGGCCAGGGAGGGCAGTTGTCTACTGGATCGCACTGAGGTAGGCTAGGGTCGGCTGGCCAGGGAGCGCAGCTTGTCTCACTGGATCGCACTGAGGTAGGCTAGTCGGTTGCGCCAGAGCGGCAGCTTGTCTACTGGATCGCACTGAGGAAGGTTAGTGTTGGCTGGCCGGGGAGTGGCAGCTTGTCTACTGGATCGCGTTGAGGTAGGCTAGGGTCGGCTGGCCGGGGAGTGGCAGGTTGCCTATTGGATCGCGTTGAGGTAGGATAGTGTCGGCTGCCCGGGAGTGGCAGCTTGTCTACTGGATCGTGTTGAGGTAGGATAGTGTAGGCTGTCCGGTGAGTGGCAGCTTGTCTACTGGATCGCGTTGAGGTGGGCTAGGGTCGGCTGGCTTGGGAGTGGCAGCTTGTCTACTGGATCGCGTTGAGGTAGGATAGAGTCGGCTGGCCGGGGAGTGGCAGCTTGTCTAATGTATCGCGTTGAGGTAGGCTAGGGTCGTCTAGCAGGGAATTGGCAGCTCGTATACTGGATCGCGTTGAGGTAGGCTAGGGTCGGCTGGCCAGGGAGTGGCAGCTCGTCTACTGGATCGCGTTGAGGTAAGCTGTCGGCTGGCCAGGGAGCGGCAGCTTGTCTACTGTATCGCGTTGAGGTAGGATAGGGTCGGCTGGCCGCTGAGTGGCAGCTTGACTACTGGATCGCGTTGAGGTAGGATAGTGTCGGCTGGCCGGGGATAGGCAGCTTGTCTACTGGATCGTGTTGAGGTAGGATAGGCTTGGCTGGCCGAGGAGCGGTGGCGCGTCTACGGGATCGCGTTGAGGTAGGCTAGGGTCGGCTTGCCGGGGAGCGGAAGCTCGTCTACTGGATCGCGTTGAGGTAAGCTAGGGTCTTCTGGCTGGGAATTGGCAGCTCGTATACTGTATCGCGTTGAGGTAGGCTAGGGTCGGCTGGCCAGGGAGTGGCAGCTCGTCTACTGGATCGCGTTGAGGTAAGCTAGGGTCGGCTGGCCAGGGAGCGGCATCTTGTCTACTGGATCGCGTTGAAGTAGGATAGGGTCGGCTGGCCGGGGAGTAGCAGCTTGACTACTGGATCGCGTTGAGGTAGTATAGGGTCGGCTGGCCAGGGAGCGGCAGCCTGTGTACTGGATCACACTTAGGTAGGCAAGGGTCGGCTGGCCAGAGAGTGGCAGCTCGTCTACTGGATCGCGATGAGGTAGGCTAGGGTCGGCTGGCCAGGGAGTGGCAGCTCGTATACTGGATCGCGTTGAGGTAGGATAGGGTCGGCTGGCCAGGGAGCGGCAGCTTGTCAACTGGATCGCGTTGAAGTAGGATAGGGTCGGCTGGCCAGGGAGTGGCAGCTCGTCTACTGGATCGCGTTGAGCTATTATAGGTTCGGCTGGCCGGGGATTGCAGCTTGTCTACTGGATCGCGTTGAAGTAGGATAGGGTCGGCTGGCCGATGAGCGGTGTTGCGTCTGCTGGATCGCGTTAAGGTAGGCTAGGGTCGGCTTGCCGGGAAGCGGCAGCTCGTCTACTGGATCTCGTTGAGGTAGGCTAGGGTAGTCTGGCAGGAAATTGGCAGCTCGTATACTGGATCGCGTTGAGGTAGAATAGGGTCGGCTGGCCAGAGAGTGGCAGCTCGTCTACTGGATCGCGATGAGGTAGGATAGGATAGGCTGGCCGGGGAGTTGCAGCTTGTCTACTGGATCGCGTTGAGGTAGGCTAGTGTCGGATGGCCGAGGAGCGGTGGTGCGTCTACTGGATCGCGTTGAGATAGGCTAGGGTCGTCTGGCAGGGAATTTGCAGTTCGTATACTTGATCGCGTTGAGGTAGGGTAGGGTCGGCTGGCCAGGGAGTGGTACCTTGGCTACTGGATCGCGAATAGGTAGGATAGGGTTGGATGGCCAGGGAGCGGCAGCTTGTATACTGGATCGCACTGAGGTAGGCTAGGGTCGGCTGGCCAGGGTGAGGCAGCTTGTCTACTGGATCGCATTTAGGTAGGCTAGGGTCGGCTGGCCAGGGAGCGGCAGCTTGTCTACTGGATCGGACTGAGGTCGGTTAGGGTTGGCTGCCGGTGAGTGGCAATTTGTCTACTGGATCGCGTTGAGGTACGCTAGGGTCAGCTGACCGGGGAGTGGCAGCTTGTCTACTCGATCGTGTTGAAGTAGGATAGGGTAGGCTGGCCGGGGAGTGGCAGATCGGCAACTGGATCCCGTTCGAGTGGGCTAGGGTCGGCTGGCCATAGAATGTCAGCTTGTCTAGTGGAACGCGTTGAGGTAGGCTAGGGTCGGCTGGTCGGAGAGTGGCAGCTTGTCTACTGGATCGCGCTGAGGTAGGATAGGGTCGGCTGGCCGGGGAGTGGAAGCTTGTTTACTGGATCCGTTTGAAGTAGGATAGGGTCGGCTGGCCGGGAAGTGGCAGCTTGTCTAATGTATCGCGTTGAGGTAGGATAGGGTCGGCTGGCCGGGGATTGCAGCTTGTCTACTGGATCGCGTTGAAGTAGGATAGGGTCGGCTGGCCGATGAGCGGTGTTGCGTCTGCTGGATCGCGTTAAGGTAGGCTAGGGTCGGCTTGCCGGGAAGCGGCAGCTCGTCTACTGGATCTCGTTGAGGTAGGCTAGGGTAGTCTGGCAGGGAATTGGCAGCTGGTATACTGGATCGCGTTGATGTAGGCTAGAGTCGGCTGGCCAGGGAGTAGCAGCTCGTCTACTGGATCGCGTCGAGGTAAGCTAGGGTCGGCTGGCCAGGGAGCGGCAGCTTGTCTACTGGATCGCGTTGAGGTAGGATAGGGTCGGCTGGCCAGGGAGCAGCAGCTTCTCTACTGGATCGCATTGAGGTAGGCTATTGTCTGCTGGCCAAGGTGAGGCAGCTTGTCTACTGGATCGCACTGAGGTAGGCTGGGGTCGGCTGGCCGGGGAGTGGCAGCTTGTCTACTGGATGGTGTTGAGGTAGGATAGGGTTGGCTGGCCAGGGAGGGGCAGCTTGTCTACTGCATCGCGTTGAAGTAGGATAGGATCGGCTGGCCAGGGTGAGGCAGCTTGTCTACTGGATCGCGTTGAGGTAGGCTAGGGTTGGCTGGCCAGGGTGCGGCAGCTTGTCTACTGGATCGCATTGAGGTAGGTTAGGGTTTGCTGGCCTGGGAGTGGCAGCTTGTCTACTGGATCGCGTTGAGGTACGCCAGGGTCGGCTGGGCGGGGAGTGGCAGCTTGTCTAGAGTATCGTGTTGAGGTAGGATAGATTAGGCTGGTCGGCGAGTGGCAGCTCGTCAACTGGATCGCGTTCAGGTGGGCTAGGGTCGGCTGGACGAGGAGCGGTGGTGCGTCTACTGGATCGCATTGAGGTAGGCTAGGGTCGGCTTGCCGGGGAAAAGCAGCTCGTCTACTGGATTTCGTTGAGGTAGGCTAGGGTCGTCTGGCAGGGAATTGGCAGCTCGTATACTGGATCGCGTTGAGGTAGAATAGGGTCGGCTGGCCAGAGAGTGGCAGCTCGTCTACTGGATCGCGATGAGGTAGGCTAGGGTCGGCTGGCCAGGGAGTGGCAGCTCGTATACTGGATCGCGTTGAGGTAGGATAGGGTCGGCTGGCCAGGGAGCGGCAGCTTGTCAACTGGATCGCGTTGAAGTAGGATAGGGTCGGCTGGCCAGGGAGTGGCAGCTCGTCTACTGGATCGCGTTGAGCTATTATAGGTTCGGCTGGCCATGGAGTGGCAGCTTGTCTACTGGATCGCACTGAGGTAGGTTAGCGTTGGCTGGCCTGGGAGTGGCAGCTTGCCTACTGGTTCGCGTTGAGGTAGTATAGGGTCGTCTGGCCGGGGAGTGGCAGCTTGTCTACTGGATCGTGTTGAGGTAGGATAGGGTAGGCTGGCCGGTGAGTGGCAGCTCGTCTACTGGATCGCGTTCAGGTGGGCTAGGGTCGGCTGGCCATGGAGTGGCAGCTTGTCTACTGGATGGCGTTGAGGTAGGCTAGGATCGGCTGGTCGGAGACTGGCAGCTTGTCTACTGGATCGCGTTGAGGTAGGATAGGGTCGGCTGGCCAGGTAGTGGCAGCTTGTCTCTTGGATGGCGTTGAGGTAGGATAGGGTCGGCTGGCCGGGGAGTGGCAGCTTGTCTAATGTATGGTGTTGAGGTATGATAGGGTCGGTTGGCCGGGGAGTGGCAGCTTGTCTACTGGAGCGCGTTGAGGTAGGCTCGGGTCGGCTGGCCGAGGAGCGGTGGCTCGTCTACTGGATCGCGTTGAGGTAGGCTTGGGTCGGGTTCCCGGGGAGCTGCAGCTCGTCTACTGGATCGCGTTGACGTAGGCTAAGGTCGTCTGGCAGTGAATTGGCAGCTCTTATACTGGATCGCGTTGAGGTAGGAGAGGGTCGGCTGGCCAGGGAGTGCCAGCTCATCTACTGGATCGCGTTGAGGTAAGCTAGGGTCGGCTGTACAGGGAGCGGCAGCTTGTCTACTAGATCGCGTTGAAGTAGGATAGGGTCGGCTGGCCGGGGAGCGGCAGCTCGTCTGCTGGATCGCGTTGACGTAGGCTAGGGTTGCCTGACAGTGAATTGGCAGCTCGTATACTGGATTTGCGTTGAGGTAGGCTAGGGTCAGTTGGCCAATGAGTGGCAGCTTATCTACTGGATCGCGTTGAGTTAAGCTAGGGTCGGCTAGACAGGGAGCGGCAGCTTGTCTACTAGATCGCGTTGAAGTAGGATAAGGTCGGCTGCCCGAGGAGTGGCAACTTGGCTACTGGATCGCGCTGAGGTAGGCTAGGGTCGGCTGGCCGAGGAGCGGTGGCTTGTCTACTGGACCGCGTTGAGGTAGGCTCGGGTTGGCTTGCCGGGGAACGGCAGCTCGTCTACTGGATCGCGTTGACGTAGGCTAGGGTCGTCTGGAAGTGAATTGGCAGCTCGTATACTGGATCGCGTTGAGGTAGGCTAGGGTCGGCTGGCCAGGGAGTGGCAGCTCGTCTACTGGATCGTGTTGAGGTAAGCTACGGTCGGCTGGCCAGGGAGCGGCAACTTGTCTACTAGATCGCGTTGAAGTAGGATAGGGTCGGCTGGCCGGGGAGTGGCAGCTTGGCTACTGGATCACGTTGAGGTATGCTAGAGTCGGCTTGCCGGGGAGCGGCAGCTCGTCTACTGGATCGCGTTGACGTAGGCTAGGGTCGTCTGGCAGTGAATTGGCAGCTCGTATACTGGATCGCGTTGGGGTTGGGTAGGCTAGGGTCGGCTGGCCAGGGAGTGGCAGCTCGTCTACTGGATCGCGTTAAGGTAAGCTAGGGTCGGGTGGCCAGGGAGCGGCAGCTTGTCTATTAGATTGCGTTGAAGTAGGATAGGGTCGGCTGGCCGGGGAGTGGCAGCTTGGCTACTGGATCGCGTTGAGGTAGGATAGGGTCGCCTGGCCAGGGTGAGGCAGCTTGTCTACTGGATCGCACTGAGGTAGGCTAGGGTCGGCTGGCCAGGGAGCGGCATCTTCTCTACTGGATCGCACTGAGGTATGCTAGGGTCTTCTGGCCAGGGAGCGGCAGCTTGTCTACTGGATCGCACTGAGGTGGGCTAGGGTCGGCTGGCCAGGGACCGGCAGCTTGTTTACTGGATCTCACTGAGGGTAGGCTGGCCAGGGACCGGCAGCTTGTTTAGGGTCGGCTGGCTGGGGAGTGGCAGCTTGTCTACTGGATCGCGTTGAGGTAGGCTAAG
>NC_092284.1:11560138-11581059 GCF_036320965.1 Panulirus ornatus
TGGCTTTCTTGGGAGTGGCAGCTTGTCTACTGGATCGCGTTGAGGTAGGATAGTGTCGTCTGGCCGGGGAGTGGCAGCTTGTATAATGTATCGCGTTGAGGTAGGATAGTGTCGGCTGGCCGGGGAGTTGCAGATTGTCTACTGTATCGCGTTGAGGTAGGCTAGGGTCGGCTGGCCGACTAGCGGGGGTGCGTCTACTGGATCGCGTTGAGGTAGGCTAGGGTCGGCTTGCCGGGGAACGGCAGCTCGTCTACTGGATCTCGTTGAGGTAAGCTAGGGTCTTCTGGCAGGGAATTAGCAGCTCGTATACTGGATCTCGTTGAGGTAGGCTAGGGTCTTCTGGCAGGGAATTAGCAGCTCGTATACTGGATCGCGTTGACGTAAACTAGGGTCGGCTGGCCAGGGAGCGGCAGCTTCTCTACGGGATCGCGTTGAGGTAGGATAGGGTCGGCTGGCCAGGGAGTGGCAGCCTGTCTACTGGATCGCGTTGAGGTAGGTTGGGTCGGCTGGCCAGGGAGCGGCAGCTTCTCTACTGGATCGCACTGAGGTAGGCTAGGATTGGCTTTCTTGGGAGTGGCAGCTTGTCTACTGGATCGCACTGAGGTAAGCTAGGGTCGGCTGGCCAGGTAGCGGCAGCTTGTCTATTGGATCGCACTGAGGTAGGCTAGGGTTGGCTGGCCAGGGTGCGGCAGCTTGTCTACTGGATCGCACTGAGGTAAGTTAGGGTTGGCTGGCCTGGGAGTGGCAGCTTGTCCACTGGATCGGGTTGAGGTACGCCAGGGTCGGCTGGGCGTGGAGTGGCAGCTTGTCTAGTGTATCGTGTTGAGGTAGGATAGGGTAGGCTGGTCGGGGAGTGGCAGCTCGTCAACTGGATCGCGTTCAGGTGGGCTAGGATCGGCTGGCAATGGAGTGGCAGTTTGCCTACTGGATCGCGTTGAGGTAGGATAGCATCGTCTGGCCGGGGAGTTGCAGCTTGTCTACTGGATCGCGTTGAGGTAGGCTAGGGTCGGCTTGCCGGGGAAAAGCAGCTCGTCTACTGGATTGCGTTGAGGTAGGCTAGGGTCGTCTGGCAGGGAATTGGCAGCTCGTATACTGGATCGCGTTGAGGTAGAATAGGGTCGGCTGGCCAGAGAGTGGAAGCTCGTCTACTGGATCGCGATGAGGCAGGCTAGGGTCGGCTGGCCAGGGAGTGGCAGCTCGTATACTGGATCGCGTTGAGGTAGGATAGGGTCGGCTGGCCAGGGAGCGGCAGCTTGTCAACTGGATCGCGTTGAAGTAGGATAGGGTCGGCTGGCCAGGGAGTGGCAGCTCGTCTACTGGATCGCGTTGAGCTATGATAGGGTCGGCTGGCCATGGAGTGGCAGCTTTTCTACTGGAGGGTAGGTTGGCGTTGGCTGGCCGGGGAGTGGCAGCTTGTCTACTGGATCGCGTTGAAGTAGGCTAGGGTCGGCTGCCCGAGGAGTGGCAGCTTGCCTACTGGATCGCGTTGAGGTAGGATAGGGTCGTCTGGCCGAGGAGTGGCAGCTTGTCTACTGGATCGTGTTGAGGTAGGATAGGGTAGTCTGGCCGGTGAGTGGCAGCTTGTTTACTGGATCGCGTTCAGGTGGGCTAGGGTCGGCTGGCCATGGAGTGGCAGCTTGTCTACTGGATGGCGTTGAGGTAGGCTAAGATCGGCTGGTCGGAGACTGGCAGCTTGTCTACTGGATCGCGTTGAGGTAGGATAGGGTCGGCTGGCCAGGTAGTGGCAGCTTGTCTCTTGGATGGCTTTGAGGTAGGATAGGGTCGGCTGGCCGGGGAGTGGCAGCTTGTCTAATGTATGGCGTTGAGGTAGGCTAGGGTCGGCTGGCCGGGGAGTGGCAGCTTGTTTACTGGAGCGCGTTGAGGTAGGCTAGGGTCGGCTGGCCGAGGAGCGGTGGCTCGTCTACTGGATCGCGTTGAGGTAGGCTAGAGTATGGCTCCCGGGGAGCTGCAGCTCGTCTACTGGATCGCGTTGACGTAGGCTAAGGTCGTCTGGCAGTGAATTGGCAGCTCGTATACTGGATCGCGTTGAGGTAGGCGAGGGTCGGCTGGCCAGGGAGTGCCAGCTCATCTACTGGATCGCGTTGAGGTAAGCTAGGGTCGGCTGTACAGGGAGCGGCAGCTCGTCTACTAGATCGCGTTGAAGTAGGATAGGGTCGGCTGGCCGGGGAGCGGCAGCTTGGCTACTGGATCACGTTGAGGTAGGCTAGGGTCGGCTTGCCGGGGAGGGGCAGCTCGTCTAATGGATCGCGTTGACGTAGGCTAGGGTCTTCTGGCAGTGAATTGGCAGCTCTTATACTGGATCGCGTTGGGGTAGGCTGGGGTCGGCTGGCCAGGGAGTGGCAGCTCGTCTACTGGATCGCGTTAAGGTAAGCTACTGTCGGGTGGCCAGGGAGCGGCAGCTTGTCTACTAGATCGCGTTGAAGTAGGATAGGGTCGGCTGGCCGGGGAGTGGCAGCTTGGCTACTGGATCGCGTTCAGGTAGGATAGGGTCGGCTGGCCAGGGAACGGCAGCCTGTCTACTGGATCGCACTGAGGTAGGCTAGGGTCGCCTGGCCAGGGTGAGGCAGCTTGTCTACTGGATCGCACTGAGGTAGGCTAGGGTCGGCTGGCCAGGGAGCGGCATCTTCTCTACTGGATCGCATTGAGTTATGCTAGGGTCTTCTGGCCAGGGAGCGGCAGCGTGTCTACTGGATTGCACTGAGGTGGGCTAGGGTCGGCTGGCCAGGGACCGGCAGCTTGTTTACTGGATCGCACTGAGGGTAGGCTGGCCAGGGACCGGCAGCTTGTTTAGGGTCGGCTGGCCGGGGAGTGGCAGCTTGTCTACTGGATCGCGTTGAGGTCGGCTAGGGTTGGCTTTCCGGGGAGCGGCAGCTCGTCTTCTGGATCGCGTTGACGTAGGCTAGGGTTGTCTGACAGTGAATTGGCAGCTCGTATACTGGATTTGCCTTGAGGTAGGCCAGGGTCGGCTGGCCAATGAGTGGCAGCTCATCTACTGGATCGCGTTGAGTTAAGCTAGGGTCGGCTAGACAGGGAGCGGCATCTTGTCTACTAGATCACGTTGAAGTAGGATAAGGTCGGCTGCCCGAGGAGTGGCAACTTGGCTACTGGATCGCGCTGAGGTAGGCTAGGGTCGGCTGGCCGAGGAGCGGTGGCTTGTCTACTGGATCGCGTTGAGGTAGGCTCGGGTCGGCTTGCCGGGGAGCGGCAGCTCGTCTAATGGATCGCGTTGACGTAGGCTAGGGTCGTCTGGAAGTGAATTGGCAGCTCGTATACTGGATCGCGTTGAGGTAGGCTAGGGTCGGCTGGCCAGGGAGTGGAAGCTCGTCTACTGGATCGCGTTGAGGTAAGCTAGGGTCGGCTGGCCAGGGAGCGGCAACTTGTCTACTAGATCGCGTTGAAGTAGGATAGGGTCGGCTGGCCGGGGAGTGGCAGCTTGCCTACTGGATCGCGTTGAGGTAGGATAGGGTCGGCTTGCCAGAGAGTGGCATCCTGTGTACTGGATCGCACTGAGGTAGGCTAGGGTCGCCTGGCCAGGGTGAGGCAGCTTGTCTACTGGATCGCACTGAGGTAGGCTAGGGTTGGCTGGCCAGGGAGCGGCAGCTTCTCTATTGGATTGCACTGAGGTAAGCTAGGGTCTTCTGGTCAGGGAGCGTCAGCTTGTCTACTGGATCGCACTGAGGTGGGCTAGGGTCGGCTGGCCAGTGACCGGCAGCTTGTTTACTGGATCGCACTGAGGTAGGCTAGGGTTGGCTGGCCAGGGTGCGGCAGCTTGTCTACTGGATCGCACCGAGGTACGCTAGGGTCGGATGGCCGGGGAATGTTACCTTGTCTACTGGATCGTGTTGAGGTAGGATAGGGTAGGCTGGCCGGGAAGTGGCAACTCGTCTACTGGATTGCGTTCAGGTGGGCTAGAGTCGGCTGGCCATGGAGTGGCAGCTTGTCTACTGGATCGCGTTGAGGTAGGCTAGGGTCTTCTGGTCGGAGAGTTGGAGCTTGTCTACTGGATCGCGTTGAGGTAGGATAGGGTCGGCTGGCCGGGGAGTGGCAGCTTGTCTACTGGATCGCGTTGAGGTAGGATAGGGTCGGCTGGCCGGGGAGTGGCAGCTTGTATAATGTATCGCGTTGAGGTAGGATAGTATCGGCTGGCCAGGGAGTTGCATATTGTCTACTGGATCGCGTTGAGGTAGGCTAGGGTCGGCTTGCCTGGGAGCGGCAGCTCGTCTACTGGATCGCGTTGACGTAGGCTAGGGTCGTCTGGCAGGGAATTAGCAGCTCGTATACTGGATCGCGTTGAGGTAGACTAGGGTCGGCAGGCCAGGGATTGGCAGCTCGTCTACTGGATTGCGTTGAGGTAAGCTAGGGTCGGCTTGCCGGGGATTGGCAGCTCGTCTCTTGGATCACGTTGAGGTAGGATAGGGTGGGCTGGCCGGGGAGTGGCAGCTCGGGTACTGGATCGCATTGAGGTAGGATAGTGTCGGCTGGCCGGGGAGTGGCAGCTTGTCTACTGGATCGCGTTGAGGTAGGCTAGAATCGGCTGGCCGGGGAGTGGCAGCTCGTCTACTGGATCGCGTTAAGGTAAGCTATGGTCGTCTGGCCGGGGAGTGGCAGCTTGTCTACTGGATCGCGTTGAGGTAGGATAGGATCGGCTGTCTAGGGAGTGGCAGCTCGTCCACTGGATGGAGTTGAGGTAGGCTAGGGTCGTCTGGTCGGGAAGTGGCAGCTTGTCTACTGGATCGCGTTGATGAAGGATATGGTCAGTTGGCCGGGGAGCAGCACCTTGTCTACTGGATTGCGTTGAGGTAGGCTAGTGTTGGCTGGCCACGGAGCGGCAGCTTGTCTACTGGATCCCACTGAGGTAGGATAGGGACTGCTGGTCAGGGGGCTGCAGCTTCTCTACTGGATCGCACTGAGGTAGGCTAGGGTCGGCTGGCCGGGGAGTGCCGGCTTGTCTACTGGATCGCGTTGAGGTGTGCTAGGGTTGGCTGCCCGTGAGCAGCAGCTTGTCTACTGCATCGCACTGAGGTACGCTAGGGTCGGCTGGCCGTGGAGTGGCAGCTTGTCTACTGGATCATGTTTAGGTAGGCTAGTGTCTCCTGGACGTGGAGTGGCAGCTTGTCTACTGGATCGCGTTGAGGTGGGCTAGGGTCGGCTGGCCGGGGAGTGCTAGCTCGTCCACTGGATCGCGTTGAGGTAGGAAAGGGTCGGCAGGCAAGGGAGCGGCAGCTTCTCTACTGGATCGCACTGATGTAGGCTTGGGTTGGCTGGCCAGCGAGCGGCAGCTTGTCTACTGGATCGAACCGAGGTGGGCTAGGGTCGGCTGGCCGGGGAGTGGCAGCTTGTATACTGGATCGCACTGAGGTTCGCTAGGGTTGGCTGGCCAGGGTTCATCAGCTTGTCTACTAGATAGCACTGAGGTAGGTAAGTGTCGGCTGGCCGAGGAGTGGCAGCTTGTCTACTGGATCGCGTTGAGGTAGGATAGGATCGGCTGGCCGAGGAGTGGCAGCTTGTCTACTGGATCGCGTTGAGGTAGGCTAGGGTCGACTGGCCAGGGAGCGGCAGCCTGTCTACTTGATCGCACTGAGGTAGGCTAGGGTCGACAGGCCAGGGTGAGGCAGCTTGTCTACTGGATCGCACTGAAGTAAGCTAGGGTCTTCTGGCCAGGGAGCGGCAGCTTGTATACTGGATCGCACTGAGGTGGGATAGGGTCGGCTGGCCAGGGACCGGCAGCTTGTTTACTGGATCGCACTGAGGTAGGCTAGGGATGGCTGGCCAGGGTGCGGTAGCTTGTCTACTGGATCGCACTGAGGTAGGTTAGGGTTGGCTGGCCTGGGAGTGGCAGTTTGTCTACTGGATCGCGTTGAGGTACGCTAGGGTCGGCTGGCCGGGGAGTGTTAGCTTGTCTAGTGGATCGTGTTGAGGTAGGATAGGGTAGGATGGCCGGGGAGTGGCAATTCGTCTACTGGATCGCGTTCAGGTGGGCTAGAGTCGGCTGGCCATGGAGTGGCAAATTGTCTAGTGGATCGCGTTGAGGTAGGCTAGGGTCGGCTGGTCGGAGAGTTGGAGCTTGTCTACTGGATCGCGTTGACGTAGGATAGGGTCGGCTGGCCGGGGAGAGGCAGCTTGTCTACTGGATCGCGTTGAGGTAGGATAGGGTCGGCTGGCCGGGGAGTGGCAGCTTGTATAATGTATCGCGTTGAGGTAGGATAGTATCGGCTGGCCAGGGAGTTGCAGATTTCTACTGGATCGCGTTGAGGTAGGCTAGGGTCGGCTTGCCGGGGAGCGGCAGCTCGTCTACTGGATCGCGTTGACGTAGGCTAGGGTCGTCTGGCAGGGAATTAGCAGCTCGTATAATGGATCGCGTTGAGGTAGGCTAGGGTCGGCAGGCCAGGGATTGGCAGCTCGTCTACTGGATTGCGTTGAGGTAAGCTAGGGTCGGCTGGCCGGGGATTGGCAGCTCGTCTCTTGGATCACGTTGAGGTAGGATAGGGTGGGCTGGCCGGGGAGTGGCAGCTTGTCTACTGGATCGCGTTGAGGTAGGCTAGGGTCGGCTGGCCGCGGAGTGGCAGCTTGCCTAATGGATGGCGTTGAGGTAGGATAGGGTCGTCTGGCCGGGAAGTGGCAGCTTTTCTACTGGATCGTGTTGAGGTAGGTTAGGGTAGGCTGGCCAGAGAGTGGCAGCTCGTCTATTGGATCGCGTTGAGGTGGGCTAGGGTCGGCTGGCCATGGAGTGGCAGCTTTTCTACTGAATCGCGTTGAGGTAGGCTAGGGTCGGGTGGTCGGAGAGTGGCACCTTGTCTACTGGAGCGCGTTGAGGCAGGCTAGGGTCGGCTGGCCGAGTAGCGGTTGCTCGTCTACTGGATCCCGTTGAGGTGGGCTAGGTTCGGCTGGCCATGGAGTGGCAGTTTGCCTACTGGATCGCGTTGAGGCAGGATAGGGTCGGCCGACCGGGGAGTATCAGCTTGTCTACTGGATCGCGTTGAAGTAGGATAGGGTCGGCTGAAAGGGGAATGGCAGCTTGTCTAATGTATCGCGTTGAGGTAAGATAGGGTCGTCTGTCCGGGGAGTGGCAGCTTGTCTACTGGATCGTATTTAGGTAGGATAGGGTAGGCTGGCCGGAGAGTGGCTGCTCGTTTACTGGATCGCGTTGAGGTGGGCTAGGGTCGGCTGGCCATGGAGTGGCAGCTTGTCTACTGGATCGCGTTGCGGTAGGCTAGGGCTGGTTGGTCGGAGAGTGGCAGCTTGTCTACTGGATCGCGTTCAGGTAGGATATGGTCGGCTGATCAGAGAGTGGCAGCTTGTCTCCTGGATGGCGTATGGTAGGATAGGGTCGGCTGGCCGGGGAGTGGCAGCTTGTCTAATGTATCGCGTTGAGGTAAGCTAGGGTCGGCGGGACAGGGAGCGGCAGCTTGTCTACTAGATCGCACTGAGGTAGGCTAGGGTCGCCTGGCCAGGGTGAGGCAGCTTGTCTACTGGATCGCACTGAGGTAGGCTAGGGTCGGCTGGCCAGGGAGCGGCAGCTTCTCTACTGGATCGCACTGAGGTAGGCTAGGGCCTTCTGGCCAGGGAGCGGCAGCTTGTCTACTTGATCGCACTGAGGTGGGCTAGGGTCGGCTGGCCAGGGACCGGCAGCTTGTTTCCTGGATCGCACTGAGGTAGGCTAGGGTTGGCTGGCCAGGGTGCGGCAGCTTGTCTACTGGATCGCACTGAGGTAGGTTAGGGTTGGCTGGCCTGGGAGTGGCATTTTGTCTACTGGATCGCGTTGAGGTACGCTGTGGTCGGCTGGCCGGGGAGTGTTAGCTTGTCTAGTGGATCGTGTTGAGGTAGGATAGGGTAGGATGGCCGGGGAGTGGCAGCTCGTCTACTGGATCGCGTTCAGGTGGGCTTGAGTCGGCTGGCCATGGAGTGGCAGATTGTCTACTGGATCGCGTTGAGGTAGGCTAGGGTCGGCTGGTCGGAGAGTGGGAGCTTGGTTACTGGATCGCATTGAGGTAGGATAGGGTCGGCTGACCGGGTAATGGCAGCTTGTCTAATGTATCGCGTTGAGGTAGGATAGGGTCGTCTGGCCTGGGAGTTGCAGCTTAGCTACTGGATCGCGTTGAGGTAGGCTAGGGTCGACTGGCCGAGGAGCGGTGGTGCGTCTACTGGATCGCGTTGAGGTAGGCTAGGGTCGGCTTGCCGGGGAGCGGCAGCTCGTCTACTGGATTGCGTTGAGGTAGGCTAGGGTAGACTGGCAGGGAATTGGCAGCTCGTATACTTAATCGCGTTGAGGTAGGATAGTGTCGGTTGGCCAGGGAGTGGCAGCTCGTCTACTGGATCGCGTTCAGGTGGGCTAGAGTCGATGCATGGAGTGCAGATTGTCTCGATGCGTTGAGGTAGTAGGGTCGCTGGTCGGAGGTGGGCTGTCTACTGGATCCATTGAGGTAGGATGGGTGGCTGGCCGAGGACTTGTCTACTGGATCGCGTTGAGTAGGCTAGGGTCGGCTTGTCGGGGAGTGGCAGCTGTCTACTGGATCCGTTGAGGTAGGCTAGGGTCGGCTGGCAGGTAGTGGCAGCCTTGTTTACTGGATCGCGTTGGAAGTAGGCTAGGGTCCGATGGCCGGGACTGGCAGCTCGTCTACTGGATCGCGTTGAGGTAGGCTAGGGTCGGCTGGCCAGGGATGGCATCCTGTCTACGGATCGCGTTGAGGTAGGTTGGGTCGGACTGGCCAGGGACGGCAGCTTCTCTACTGGATCCACTAGGTAGCTAGGGCCCGGGTGGCAAGGGAGCGGCAGTTGTCTACTGGATCGCATGAGGTAGGTTAGGGTCGGCTGGCCAGGGTGAGGCAGCTTGTCTACTGGATCGCACCAAGGTAGGCTAGGGTCGGCTGCCTAGGGAGCGGCAGCTTCTCTACTGGATCGCACTGAGGTAGGTTAGGGACGGCTGGCCAGGGAGCAGCAGATTGTCTACTGGATCGCACTGAGATAGGCTAGGGTCGGCTGCCCAGGGAGCGGCAGCTTCTCTACTGGATCGCACTGAGGTAGGGTAGGGATGGCTGGCCAGGGTGCGGCAGCTTGTGTACTGGATCGCACTGACGTAGGTTAGCGTTGGCTGGCCGGGGAGTGGCAGCTCGTCTACTGGATCGCGTTGAGGTAGGCTAGGGTCGGCTGGCCGCGGAGTGGCAGCTTGCCTAATGGATGGCGTTGAGGTAGGATAGGGTCGTCTGGCCGGGAAGTGGCAGCTTTTCTACTGGATCGTGTTGAGGTAGGTTAGGGTAGGCTGGCCAGAGAGTGGCAGCTCGTCTATTGGATCGCGTTGAGGTGGGCTAGGGTCGGCTGGCCATGGAGTGGCAGCTTTTCTACTGAATCGCGTTGAGGTACGATAGGGTAGGCTGGCCGGAGAGTGGCAGCTTGTCTACTGGATCGTATTGAGGTAGGATAGGGTAGGCTGGCCGGGGAGAGGCAGCTCGTTTACTGGATCGCGTTGAGGTGGGCTAGGGTCGGCTGGCCATGGAGTGGCAGCTTTTCTACTGGATCGCGTTGAGGTAGGCTAGGGTCGGCTGGTCGAAGAGTGGCACCTTGTCTACTGGATCGTGTTGTGGTAGGATAGGGTCGGCTGGCCGGGGAGTGGCAGCTTGTCTACTGGATGGCGTTGAGGTAGGCTAGGGTCGGCTGGTCGGAGAGTGGCAGCTTGTCTAATGTATCGCGTTAAGGTATGATAGGGTCGGCTGGCCGGGGATTGGCAGCTTGTCTAATGTATCGCGTTGAGGTAGGCTAGGGTCGGCTGGCCGCGTAGCGGTTGTTCGTTTACTGGATTGCGTTGAGGTAGGCTAGGGTCGGCTTGCCGGGGAGCGGCAGCTCGTCTAATGGATCGCGTTGACGTAGGCTAGGGTCGTCTGTTAGTGAATTGGCAGCTCGTATACTGGATCGCGTTGAGGTAGGCCAGGGTTAGCTGGCCAGGGAGTGGCAGCTCGTCTACTGGATCGCGTTGAGGTAAGCTAGGGTCGGCTGGACAGGGAGCGGCAGCTTGTCTACTAGATCGCACTGAGGTAGGCTAGGGTCTTCTGGCCAGGGAGCGGCAGCTTGTCTACTGGATCGCACTGAGGTGGGCTAGGGTCGGCTGGCCAGGGACCGGCAGCTTGTTTACTGGATCGCACTGAGGTAGGCTAGGGTTGGCTGGCCAGGGTGCGGCAGCTTGTCTACTGGATCGCACTGAGGTAGGTTAGTGTTGGCTGGCCTGGGAGTGGCAGTTTGTCTACTGGATCGCGTTGAGGTACGCTGGGGTCGGCTGGCCGTGGAGTGTTAGCTTCTCTAGTGGATCGTGTTGGGTTAGGATAGGGTAGGCTGGCCGGGGAGTGGAAGCTCGTCTACTGGATCGCGTTCGGGTGGGCTAGAGTCGGCTGGCCATGGAGTGGCAGATTGTCTACTGGCTCGCGTTGAGGTAGGCTAGGGTCGGCTGGTCGGAGAGTGGGAGCTTGTCTACTGGATCGCATTGAGGTAGGATAGGGTCGGCTGGCCGGGGAGTGGCAGTTTGTGTACTGGATCGCGTTGAAGTAGGCTAGGGTCGGCTTGTCGGGGAGCGGCATCTCGTCTACTGGATCCTGTTGAGGTAGGCTAGGGTCGGCTGGCAGGTAATTGGCAGCTCGTATACTGGATCGCGTTGAGGTAGGCTAGGGTCCGCTGGCCAAGGACTGGCAGCTCGTCTACTGGATCGCGTTGAGGTATCGTAGGGTCGGCTGGCCAGGGAGTGGCAGCCTGTCTACAGGATCGCGTTGAGGTAGGTTGGGTCGGCTGGCCAGGGAGCGGCAGCTTCTCTACTGGATCGCACTGATGTAGGATAGGATCGGCTGGCCATGGTGAGGCAGATTGTCTACTGGATCGTACTGAGGTGGGCTAGGGTCGGCTGGCCATTGAGCGGCCCCTTCTCTACTGGATCTCACTAAAGTAGGCTAGGGTCGGCTGGCAAGGGAGCGGCAGCTTGTCTACTGGATCGCACTGAGGTAGGCTAGGGTCGGCTGGCCAGGGAGCGGCAGCTTGTCTACTGGATCGCACTGAGGTAGGCTAGGGTTGGCTCTCCAGGGTGCGGCAGCTTGTCTACTGGTTCGCACTGAGTTAGGTTAGGGTTGGCTGGCCTGGGAGTGGCAGAATGTCTACTGGATCGCGTTGAGGTACGCTAGGGTCGGCTGGCCGGGGAGTGGCAGCTTGTCTAGTGTATCGTGTTGAGGTAGTATAGGGTAGGCTGGCCGGGGAGTGGTAGCTCGTCAACTGCATCGCGTTCAGGTGGGCTATGGTCGGCTGGCCATGGAGTGACAGTTTGCCTACTGGATCGCGTTGAGGCAGGATAGGGTCAGCCGACCGGTGAGTATCAGCTTGTCTACTGAATCGCGTTGAGGTAGGTTAGGGTCGGCTGACCGGGGAATGGCAGCTTGGCTAATGCATCGCGTTGAGGTAGGATAGGGTCGTCTGGCCGGGAAGTGGCAGCTTGTCTACTGGATCGTATTGAGGTAGGATAGGGTAGGCTGGCCGGGGAGTGGCAGCTCGTTTACTGGATCGCGTTGAGGTGGGCTAGGGTCGGCTGGCCATGGAGTGGCAGCTTGTCTACTGGATCGCGTTGAGGTAGGCTAGGGCTGGCTGGTCGGAGAGTGGCAGCTTGTCTACTGGATCGCGTTGAGGTAGGATATGGTCGGCTGATCAGGGAGTGACAGCTTGTCTACTGATGGCGTATGGTAGGATAGGGTCGGCTGGCCGGGGAGTGGCAGCTTGTATAATGTATCGCGTTGAGGTATGATAGGGTCGGCTGACCAGGGAGCTGCAGCTTCTCTACTGGATCGCACTGAGGTAGGTTAGGGTCGGCTGGCCAGGGTGATGCAGCTTTTCTCCTGGATCGCACCGAGGTAGGCTAGGGTCGGCTGCCTAGGGAGCGGCAGCTTCTCTACTGGATCGCACTGAGGTAGGGTAAGGATGGCTGGCCAGGGTGCGGCAGCTTGTGTACTGGGTCGCACTGACGTAGGTTAGCGTTGGCTGGCCGGGGAGTGGCAGCTTGTCTACTGGATCGAGTTGAGGTAGGCTAGGGTCGGCTGGCCGGGGAGTGGCAGCTTGCCTACTGGATCGCGTTGAGGTAGGATAGGGTCGTCTGTCCGGGAAGTGGCAGCTTGTCTACTGGATCGTGTTGAGGTAGGATAGGGTAGGCTAGCCGGGGAGTGGCAGCTCGTCTACTGGATCGCGTTGAGGTGGGCTATGGTCGGCTGGCCACGGAGTGGCAGCTTTTCTACTGGATCGCGTTGAGGTAGGCTAGGGCTGGCTGGTCGGAGAATGGCACCTTGTCTACTGGATCGCGTTGTGGTAGGATAGAGTCGGCTGGCCGGGGAGTGGCAGCTTGTCTACTGGATGGCGTTGAGGTAGGCTACGGTCGGCTGGCCGAGTAGCGGTTGCTCGTCTACTGGATCGCGTTGAGGTAGGCTAGGGTCGGCTTGCCGGCGAGCGGCAGCTCGTCTACTGATTCGCGTTGAAGTAGGCTAGGGTCGTCTGGCAGTGAATTGGCAACTCGTATACTGGATAGCGTTGATGTAGGCTAGGGTCGGCTGGCCAGGGAGTGGCAGCTCGTCTACTGGATCGCGTTGAGGTAAGCTAGGGTCGGCTGGCCAGGGAGCGGCAGCTTGTCTACTAGATCGCGTTGAAGTAGGGTAGGGTCGGCTGGCCGGGGAGTGGCAGCTTTCCTACTGGATCGCGTTGAGGTAGGCTAGGGTCGGCTGGCCGATGAACGGTGGCTCGTGTACTTGATCGCGTAGAGGTAAGCTAGGGTCGGCTTGTCGGGGAGTGGCAGCTCGTATACTGGATCGCGTTGAGGTAGGCTAGTTTTGGCTGGCCAGGGAGTGGCAGCTTGTCTACTAGATCGCACTGAGGTAGGCTAGGGTCGCCTGGCCAGGTTGAGGCAGCTTGTCTACTGGATCGCACTGAGGTAGGCTAGGGTCGGCTAGCCAGGGAGCGGCAGCTTCTCTACTGGATCGCACTGAGGTAGGCTAGTGTCTGCTGGCCAGGGTGAGGCAGCTTGTCTACTGCATCGCGTTGAGGTAGGATAGAGTGGCTGGCCAGGGAGTGACAGCTCGTATACTGGATCGCGTTGAGGTAGGATAGGGTCGGCTGGCCAGGAAGCGGCAGCTTCTCTACTGGAACCCACTGAGATAGGCTAGTGTCGGCTGGCCAGGGTGAGGCAGCTTGTCTACTGGATCGCACTGACGTAGGTTAGTGTTGGATGGCCTGGGAGTGGCAGTTTGTCTACTGGATCGCGTTGAGGTAGGCTAGGGTCGGCTGGCCGGGGAGTGTTAGCTTGTCTAGTGGATCGTGTTGAGGTAGGATAGGGTAGGCTAGCCGGGGAGTGGCAGCTCGTCTACTGGATCGCGTTAAGGTGGGCTAGAGTCGGCTGGCCATGGAGTGGCAGATTGTCTACTGGATCGCGTTGAGGTAGGATAGGGTCGAATGGTCGGAGAGTGGAAGCTTGTCTACTGGATCGCATTGAGGTAGGATAGGGTCGGCTGGCCGGGGAGTGGCAGCTTGTTAACTGGATCGCGTTGAAGTAGGCTAGGGTCGGCTTATCGGGGAGCGGCAGCTCGTCAACTGGATCCCGTTGAGGTAGGCTAGGGTCGGCTGGCAGGTAATTGGCAGCTCGTATACTGGATCGCGTTGAGGTAGGCTAGGGTCCGATGGCCAGGGACTGGCAGCTCGTCTACTGGATCGCGTTGAGGTAAGCTAGGGTCGGCTGGCCAGGGAGTGGCATCCTGTCTACGGGATCGCGTTAAGGTAGGTTGGGTCGGCTGGCCAGGGAGCGGCAGCTTCTCTACTGGATCTCACTAAGGTAGGCTAGGGCCGGCTGGCAAGGGAGCGGCAGCTTGTCTACTGGATCGCACTGAGGTAGGCTAGGGTCGGCTGGCCAGGGAGTGCCAGCTTGTCTACTGGATCGCAATGAGGTAGGCTAGGGTTGGCTGTCCAGGGTGCGGCAGCTTGTCTACTGGATAGCATTGAGATAGGTTAGGGTTGGCTGGCTTAGGAGTGTCAGCTTGTCTACTGGATCGCGTTGACGTACGCTAGTGTCGGCTGCCCGGGGAGTGGCAGCTTGTCTAGTGTATCGTGTTGAGGTAGGATAGGGTAGGCTGGCCGGGGAGTGGCAGCTCGTCAACTGGATCGCGTTCAGGTGGGCTAGGGTCGGTTGGCCGGAGAGTGGCAGTTTGCTTACTGGATCGAGTTTAGGTAGGATAGGGTCGGCTGGCCATTGAGTTGCAGCTTGTCTAGTGGATCACGTTGAGGTAGGCTAGGGTCGTCTGGTCGGCAAGTGGCAGCTTGTCTACTGGATCGCGTTGAGGTAGGATAGGTTCGGCTGGCCGGGGAGTGGCAGCATGTCTACTGGATCGCGTTGAGGTAGGATAGGGTCGGCTGGCCGGGGAGTGGCAGCTTGTCTAATGTAACGCGTTGAGGTAGCATAGAGTCTGCTGGCCGGGGAGTTGCAGCTTGTCAACTGGATCGTGTTGAGGTAGGCTAGGGTAGGCTGTCCGAGGAGCGGTGGTGCGTCTACTGGATCGACTTCAGGTTGGATAGGGTCGGCTTGCCGGGGAGCGGCATCTCGTCTACAGGATAGTGTTGAGGTAGGCTAGGGTCGTCTGGCAGGAAATTGGCAGCTCGTATAATGGATCGCGTTGAGGTAGGCTCGGTTCGGCTGGCCAGGGAGTGGCAGGTCGTCTACTGGATCGCGTTGAGGTAGCCTAGGGTCGGCTGGCCAGGGAGTGGCAGGTCGTCTACTGGATCGCGTTGAGGTAGCCTAGGGTCGGCTGTCCAGGGAGTGGCAGCTCGTATACTGGATCGCGTTGAGGTAGGATAGGGTCAGCTGGCCAGGGAGCGGCAGCTTATCTACTGGATCGCGTTGAAGTAGGATAGGGTCGGCTCGCAAGGGAGTGGCATCTTGGCTACTGGATCGCGTTGAGGTAGGATAGGGTTGGATGGCCAGGGAGTGGCAGCTTGTCTACTGGATCGCACTGAGGTAGAATAGGGTCGTCTGGCCAGGGTAAGGCAGCTTGTCTACTGGATCGCACTGAGGTAGGCTAGGGTCGGCTGGCCAAGGAGCGGCATCTTCTCTACTGGAACGCACTGAGGTAGGCTAGGGTAGGCTGGCCAGGGAGCGGCAGCTTGTCTACTGGATCGCACTGAGGTGGGCTAGGGTGGGCTGGCCAGGGAGCGGCAGCTTGTCTTCTGGATCGCACTGAGGTAGGTTAGGGTTGGCTGGCCAGGGTGCGGCAGCTTGTCTACTGGATCGCACTGAGGTCGGTTAGGGTTGGCTGGCCGGTGAGTGGCAGTTTCTCTAATGGATCGCGTTGAGGTACGCTAGGGTCGGCTGGCCGGGGAGTGGCAGCTTGTCTACTCGATCGTGTTGAGGTAGGATAGTGCAGGATGGCCGGGGAGTGGCAGATCGTCTACTGGATCGCGTTGAGGTAGGATAGGGTCGGCTGGCCGGGGAGTGGCAGCTTGTCTACTATATCGCGTTGAAGTAGGATAGAGTCGACTGGCCGGGATTTGGCAGATTGTCTATTGTATAGCGTTGAGGTAGGATAGGGTCGGCTGGCCGGGGAGTTGCAGCTTGTCTACTGGATCGCGATAAAGTAGGATAGGGTCGGCTGGCCGATGAGCGGTCGTGCGTCTACTGGATCGCGTTGACGTAGGCCAGGGTCGGCTTGTCGGAAAGCGGCAGCTCGTCTACTGGATCGCGTTGAGGTAGGCTAGGGTCGTCTGGCAGGGAATTGGCAGCTCGTATAATGGATCGCGTTGATGTAGGCTAGAGTCGGCTGGCCAGGGAGTAGCAGCTCGTCTACTGGATCGCGTCAAGGAAGCTAGGGTCGGCTGGCCAAGGAGCGGCAGCTTGTCTACTGGATCGCACTGAGGTAGGCTAGTGTCTGCTGGCCAGGGTGAGGCAGCTTGTCTACTGGATCGCGTTGAGGTAGGATAGAGTCGGCTGGCCAGGGAGTGGCAGGTCGTATACTGGATCGCGTTGAGGTAGGATAGGGTCACCTGGCCAGGGAGCGGCAGCTTGTCTACTGAATCGTACTGAGGTGGGATAGTGTCGGCTGTTCAGGGAGCGGCAGCTTGTCTACAGGATCGCACTGAGGTAGGCTGTGGTTGGCTGGACAGGGTGCGGCAGCTTGTTTACTGGATCGCACTGAGGTAGGGTCGGCTCGCCGGGGAGTGGCAGTTTGTCTACTGGATCGCGTTGAGGTACGCTAGGTTCGGCTGGAAGGGGAGTGGCAGCTTGTCTAGTGGATCGTGTTGAGGTAGGATAGGGTAGGCTGGCAGGGGAGTGGCAGCTCGTCAACTGGATCGCGTTCAGGTGGGCTAGTGTCGGCTGGCCATGGAGTGGCAGCTTGCCTACTGGATCGCGTTGAGGTAGGACAGAGTCGGCTGGCCGGGGAGTAGCAGCTTGTCTACTCGATCGCGTTGAGGTAGGATAGGGTCGGCTGGCCGGGGAGTGGCAGCTAGTCTACTGTATCGAGTTAAGGTAGGATATGGTCGGCTGGCCGGGGAGTTGCAGATTATCTACTGGATCGCGTTGAGGTAGGCTAGGGTCGTCTGGCCGATGAGCGTTGGTGCGTCTACTGGATCGCGTTGAGGTAGGCTAGGGTCGTATTGCCGGGGAGCGGCAGTTCGTCTACTGGATCGCGTTGAGGTAGGTTAGGGTCGTCTGGCAGGGAATTGGCAACTCGTATACTGTATCCCTTTGAGGTAGGCTAGGGTCGCCTGGCCAGGGAGTGGCAGGTCGTCTACTGGATCGCGTTGAGGTAAGCTAGGGTCGGCTGGCCAGGGAGCGGCAGCTTGTCTACTGCATCGCGCTGAAGTTGGATAGGGTCGGCTGGCCGGGGAGTAGCAGCTTGTCTACTGGATCGCGTTGAGGTAGGATAGGGTCGGCTGGCCAGAGAGAGGCAGCTTGTCAACTGGATCGCACTGAGGTAGATAGGGTCGGCTGCCCAGGGTGAGGCAGCTTGTCTACTGTATCGCACTGAGGTAGGCTACGGTCGGATGGACAGGGAGCGGCACCATCTCTACTGGATCGCACTGAGGTAGGCTATGGTCGGCTGGCCAGGAAGCGGCAGCTTGTCTACTGGATCGCAGTGAGGTGGGCTAGGGTCGGCTGGCCAGGGAGCGGCAGCTTGTCTACTGGATCGCACTGAGGTGGGCTAGGGTCGGCTGGCCAGGGAGCGGCAGCTTGTCTACTGGATCGCAATGAGGTGGGCTAGGGTCTGCTGGCCAGGGTGCGGCAGCTTGTCTACTGGATCCCATTGAGGTAGGCTGGGGTCGGCTGGTCAGGGAGCGGCATCTTGTCTACTGGATCGCGTTGAGGTAGGATAGGTTCGGCTGGCCAGGGAGTGGCAGCTTGTCTACTGAATGATGTTGAGGTAGGATAGTTTCGGCTGACTAGGGAGCGGCAGATTCTCTACTGGATCGCACTAAGGTAGGCTAGGGTCGGCTGGCCAGGGTGCGGCAGCTTCTCCACTGGATCGCACTGAGGTAGGCTATGGTCGGCTGGCCAGGGAGCGGCAGCTTCTCTACTGAATCGCACTGAGGTAGGCTAGGGTCGGCTGCCCAGGGAGCGGAAGTTTGTCTACTGGATCACACTGAGGTAGGATACGGTTGGCTGGCCTGTGAGCGGCAGCTCGTCTACTTAATCGCGTTGAGGTAGGCTAGGGTCGGCAGGCCGGGGAGTGGCAACTTGTCTACTGGATCACATTGGGGTAGGATAGGGTCGGCTGCCGGGGAGTGGCAGCTTGTCTAATGGATCACTTTGAGGTAGGTAAGGGTCGGCTGGCCGTGGAGCGGCAGCTTGTCTACTGGATCGCACTGAGTTAGGATAGGGTCGGCTGGCCGGGGATTGGCAGATTGTCTAATGTATCGCGTTGAGGTAGGATAGGGTCGGCTGGCCGGGGAGTTGCAGCTTGTCTACTGGATCGCGTTGAGGTAGGCTAGGGTCGTCTGGCAGGGAATTGGCAGCTCGTATACTGGATCGCGTTGATGTACGCTAGAGTCGGCTGGCCAGGGAGTAGCAGCTCGTCTACTGGATCGCGTCAAGGTAAGCTAGGGTCGGCTGGCCAAGGAGCGGCAGCTTGTCTACTGGATCGCACAGAGGTAGGCTAGTGTCGGTTGGCCAGGGTGAGGCAGCTTATCTACTGGATCGCGTTGAGGTAGGATAGAGTCGGCTGGCCAGGGAGTGGCAGCTCGTATACTGGATCGCGTTGAGATAGGATAGGGTCGGCTGGCCAGGAAGCGGCACCTTCTCTACTGGATCCCACTGAGGTAGGCTAGTGTCGGCTGGCCAGGGTGAGGCAGCTTGTCTACTGGTTCGCACTGAGGTGGGCTAGGGTCGGCTGGCCAGGGAGCGGCAGCTTGTCTACTGGATCGCATTGAGGTAGGCTGGGGTCGGCTGGCCAGGGAGCGGCATCTTGTCTACTGGATCGACTTGTGGTAGGATAGGGTCGGCTGGCCGGGGAGTGGCAGCTTGTCTACTGAATAGTGTTGAGGTAGGATAGGGTCGGCTGACTAGGGAGCGGCAGATTCTATACTGGATCGCACTAAGGTAGGCTAGGGTCGGCTGGCCAGGGTGCGGCAGCTTCTCTACTGGATCGCACTGAGGCAGGCTGTTTTCGGCTGGCCAGGGAGCGGCAGCTTCTCTACTGGATCGCACTAAGGTAGGCTAGGGTCGGCTGGCCAGGGAGCGGCAGCTTCTCTACTGGATCGCACTGAGGTAGGCTAGGGTCGGCTGCCCAGGGAGCGGCAGTTTGTCTACTGGATCACACTGAGGTAGGATACGGTTGGCTGACCTGTGAGCGGCAGCTCGTCTACTTAATCGCGTTGAGGTAGGCTAGGGTCGGCAGGCCGGGGAGTGGCAGCTTGTCTACTGGATCACATTGGGGTAGGATAGGGTCGGCTGCCGGGGAGTGGCAGCTTGTCTAATGGATCACTTTGAGCTAGGATAGGGTCGGCTGGCCGGGGAGTGGCAGCTTGTCTACTGGATCGCTTTCAGGTAGGCTAGGGTCGGCAGGCCGTGGAGCGGCAGCTTGTCTACTGGATCGCACTGAGGTAGGATAGGGTCGGCTGGCCGGGGATTGGCAGATTGTCTAATGTATCGCGTTGAGGTAGGATAGGGTCGGCTGGCCGGGGAGTTGCAGCTTGTCTACTGGATCGCGTTGAGGTAGGCTAGGGTCGTCTGGCAGGGAATTGGCAGCTCGTATACTGGATCGCGTTGATGTACGCTAGAGTCGGCTGGCCAGGGAGTAGCAGCTCGTCTACTGGATCGCATGAGGTAGGTAGGTCGGCTGCCAGGAGCGGCAGCTTGTCTACTGGATCGCACTGAGGTAGTAGGGTCGGCTGGCCAGGGAGCGGCAGCTGTCTACTGGATCGCATGAGGTAGGCTAGGGTCGGCTGGCCAGGAGTGGCAGCTTGTCTACTGTGACCGGTGAGGTAGGATAGGGTGGCTGGCCGGGAGTGCAGCCTTTCTACTGGATCACGTTGAGGTAGGGTAGGGTCGGCTGGCCGGGAGTGGCAGCTTGTCTACTGGATCGCGTTGAGGTAGGATAGGTCGGCTGGCCGGGGAGTGGCAGCTTGTCTACTGGATCGCTTGAGGTAGGTAGGGTCGGCTGGCCGGGGAGTGGCAGCTTGTCTACTGGATCGCTTTGAGGTAGGCTAGGGTCGGCTGGCCGGGAGTGGCAGCTTGTCTACTGGATCGCGTTGAGGTAGGATAGGGTCGGCTGGCCGGGAGTGGCAGTTGTTATGGATCGCGTTGAGGTAGGATAGGGTCGGCTGGCCAGGGAGTGGCAGCTTGTCTACTGGATCGCGTTGAGGTAGGATAGGGTCGGCTGGCCAGGAAGGCAGCTTGTCTACTGCATCGCGTTGAGGTAGGATAGGGTCGTTGCCGGGGAGGCAGCTTGTCTACTGGATCGCGTTGAGGTAGGCTAGGGTCGGCTGCCAGGGAGGCAGCTTCGTCTACTGGATCGCGTTGAGGTAGGCTAGGGTCGGCTGGCCAGGGAGCGGCAGCTCGTCTACTGGATCGCGTTGAGGTAGGCTAGGGTCGGCTGGCAGGGAGCGCAGCTTGCTTACTGGATCGACTAGAGGTTAGGCTAGGGTCGGCTGGCCAGGGAGCGGCAGCTTGTCTACTGAATCGCACTGAGGTGGCTAGGGTCGGCTGGCCAGGGAGGGCAGCTTGTCTACTGGATCGCACTGAGGTAGGCTAGGGTCGGCTGGCCAGGGAGCGGCAGCTTGCTCTACTGGATCGCACTGAGGTAGGCTAGGGTCGGCTGGCCAGGGAGCGGCAGCTTGTCTACTGGATCGCGTTGAGTAGGCTAGGGTCGGCTGGCCGGGAGCGGCAGCTTGTCTACTGGATCGCGTTGAGGTAGGTAGGGTCGGCTGGCCAGGGAGGGCAGCTTGTCTACTGGATCCATTGAGGTAGGTAGGTCGGCTGGCCAGGGAGTGGCAGTGTCTACTGGATCGCTTGAGGTAGGCTAGGGTCGGCTGGCCGGGAGTGGCAGCTTGTCTACTGATCGCTTGAGGTAGGCTAGGGTCGGCTGGCCGGGAGCGGCAGCTTGTCTACTGGATCGCTGAGGTAGGTAGGGTCGGCTGGCCAGGGATGGCAGCTTGTCTACTGGATCGCGTTGAGGTAGGTAGGGTCGGCTGGCCAGGGAGTGGCAGCTTGTCTACTGGATCGCGTTTGAGGTAGGCTAGGGTCGGCTGGCCAGGGAGCGGCAGCTTTCTACTGGATCGCGTTGAGTAGGCTAGGGTCGGCTGGCCAGGAGGAGTCGCAGCTTGTCTACTGGATCGCTGTTGAGGTAGGTAGGGTGGCTGGCCAGGAGTGGGCAGCTTGTCTACTGGATCGCCTGAGGTAGGTAGGTCGGCTGCCAGGG
>NC_092284.1:11581159-11588017 GCF_036320965.1 Panulirus ornatus
CTGGAGTGGCAGCTGTACTGGATGCGTTGAGGTAGGGTCGGCTGGCCAGGAGTGGCAGCTTGTCTACTGGATCGCGTTGAGGTAGGCTAGGGTCGGCTGGCCGGGAGTGCAGCTCGTCTACTGGATCGCGTTGAGGTAGGTAGGGTCGGCTGGCCGGGAGTGGCAGCTTGTCTACTGGATCGCCTTGAGGTAGGTTAGGGTCGGTTGGCTAGGGAGTGGCAGCTTTCACTGGATCGCGTTGAGGTAGGTAGGGTCGTGGCCGGGAGTGGCAGCTTGTCTACTGGATCGCGTTGAGGTAGGCATAGGGTCGGCTGGCCGGGAGGTGGCAGCTTGTCTACTGGATCGCGTTGAGGTAGGTAGGGTGGCTGGCCAGGGAGCGGCAGCTTGTCTACTGGATCGCACTTGAGGTAGGATAGGGTCGGCTGGCAGGGAGCGGCAGCTTTTACTGGATCGCATTGAGGTAGGCTAGGGTCGGTGGCCAGGGAGTGGCAGCTTGTCTACTGGATCGCGTTGAGGTAGGATAGGGTGGCTGGCCAGGGAGAGGCAGCTTGTCTACTGGATCGCCTTGAGGTAGGCTAGGGTCGGCTGGCCGGGAGTGGCAGCTTTCTACTGGATCGCGTTGAGGTAGGCTAGGTCGCTGGCCGGGCGTGGCAGCTTGTCTACTGGATCGCGTTGAGGTAGGTAGGGTCGGTCTGGCCGATGGGCAGCTTGTCTACTGGATCGCGTTGAGGTAGGATAGGGTCGGCTGGCCGGGGATGGCAGCTGTCTACTGGATCGCGTTGAGGTAGGCTAGGGTGGTGGCCAGGGAGGGCAGTTTGTCTACTGGATCGCATTGAGGTAGGTAGGGTCGGCTGGCCGAGGGAGTTGGCAGCTTGTCTACTGGATCGCGTTGAGGTAGGTAGGGTCGGCTGGCCGGGAGGGCAGCTGTCTACTGGATCGCGTTGAGGTAGGCTAGGGTCGGCTGGCCAGGGAGTGGCAGCTCGTCTACTGGATCGCGTTGAGGTAGGATAGGGTCGGCTGGCGGGAGTGGCAGCTGTCTACTGGATCGCGTTGAGGTAGTAGGGTCGGCTGGCCAGGGAGCGGCAGCTTGTCTACTGGATCGCGTTGAGGTAGGTAGGGTCGGCTGCCGGGGAGTGGCGCTTGTCTCTGGATCGCGTTGAGGTAGGATAGGGTGTGGCGGGAGGGCAGCTGCTACTGGATCGGGTGGTGGGGGCGGGGGGTGTGGTTGTAGGTGGTGTGCCGGGGGCGTTTCTATGTCGCTAGGAGGTGTGTGCAGGCGGCAGTTTTATGGTCATGTGGTAGGTGTGCGGGGGTCTAGGATGATGGTGGGGTGTGGGTCATTATGACTGTAGGTAGGTGTGCGGGCATTATGTCCTAGGTGAGTCGTGGCGGGAGCTTTCTATGGATGCTGGGTGGTAGGTGCGGCCGGGATATGTCTGATGTTGTGAGGGTCGTGCCGGAGGCAGCTGCTAGTCGGTGGTGTAGTGGTGGCCGGGGAGCGCTAGGTCGTAGGTGTGTGCTGCGGTGGCGTTTTGATCGTGAGGTAGGAGGGTGTGGCGGAAGGCAGCTGTTGACTACTGGATCGCACTGAGGTAGGTTAGCGATGGCTGGCCGGGGAGTGGCAGCTTATCTACTGGATCGCGTTGAGGTAGGCTAGGTCGGCTGGCCAGGAGTGGCAGCTTGCCTACTGGATCGCGTTGAGGTAGGATAGGGTATTCTGGCCGGGGAGTGGCAGCTTGTCTACTGGATCGTGTTGAGGTAGGATACCATAAGCTGGCCGGGGAGTGGCAGCTCCTCTACTGATCGCGTTGAGGTGGCTAGGGTCGGCTGGCCATGGAGTGGCAGTTGTCTACTGGATCACGTGAGGTAGGTGGGGTCGGCTAGTCGGGAGTGGCAGCTTGTCTACTGGATCGCGTTGAGGTAGGATGGGTCGGCTGGCGGGGAGTGGCAGCTTGTCTAATGATCGCGTTGAGGTATGATAGGGTCGGCTGGCCAGGGTGCGGCAGCTTATCTACTGGATCGCTCTGATGTCGGTTAGGGTTGGCTGGCCGGTGAGTGGCAGTTTGTCTAATGGATCGCGTTGAGGTACGCTAGGGTCGGCTGGCCAGGAGTGGCAGCTTGCCTACTGGATCGCGTTGAGGTAGGATAGGGTCGTCTGGCCGGGGAGTGGCACCTTGTCTACTGGATTGTGTTGAGGTAGGATACGATAGGTGGCCCGTGGAGTGGCCGCTCGTCTACTGGATCGCGTTGAGGTGGGCTAGGGTCGGCTGGCCATGGAGTGGCAGCTTGTCTACTGGATCGCGTTGAGGTAGGCTAGGGTTGGCTGGTCGGAGAGTGGCAGCTTGTCTACTGGATCGCGTTGAGGTAGGATAGGGTCGGCTGGACGGGGAGTGGCAGCTTGTCTACTGGATCGCGTTGAGGTAGGATAGGGTCGGCTGGCCGGGGAGTGGCAGCTTGTCTACTGGATCGCGTTGAGGTAGGATAGGGTCGGCTGGCCAGGGAGCGGCAGCTTGTCTACTGGATCGCGTTGAGGTAGGATAGGGTCGGCTGGCCGGGAGCGGCAGCTTGTCTACTGGATCGCTGAGGTAGGATAGGGTCGGCTGGCAGGGAGCGGCAGCTTGTCTACTGGATCGCATGAGGTGGCTAGGGTCGGCTGCCGGGAGGGCAGCTTTCTAACTGGATCGCTCTGAGGTAGGTAGGGTCGGCTGGCCAGGGTGCGGCAGCTTGTCTACTGGATCGCTTGAGGTAGGCTAGGTCGGCTGGCCGGGAGTGGCAGCTTGTCTACTGGATCGCGTTGAGGTAGGCTAGGGTCGGCTGGCCAGGGAGTGGCAGCTTGCTCTACTGGATCGCGTTGAGGTAGGATAGGGTTCTGGCGGGGAGTGGCAGCTTGTCTACTGGATCGCGTTGAGGTAGGATAGGTTCGGCTGGCCGGGAGTGGCAGCTCTCTACTGGATCGCGTTGAGGTAGGCTAGGGTCGGCTGGCCAGGGGAGTGCAGTTGTCTACTGGATCGCGTTGAGGTAGGTAGGGTCGGTCTGGCCAAGGGAATAGCGGCAGCTCTCCTACTGGATCGCACTGAGTGTAGGTTGGGTCGCCTGGCCAGGGTGAGGAAGCTTGTCTACTGGATCGCACTGAGTAGGCTAGGGTCGGCTGACCAGGGAGCGGCAGATTATCATCTGGATCGCACTGAGGTGCGCTAGGGTCGGCTGCCCAGGGAGCGGCAGCTTCTCTACTGGATCGCACTGAGGAGGCTAGGTTTCTGCTGCCCAGGGAGTGGCAGCTCGTACACTGAATCGCGTTGAGGTAGGATAGGTCGGCTGCCATGGAGCGGCAGCTTCTCTACTGGATCGCGTTGAAGTAGGATAGGGTCGGCTGGCCAGGGAGCGGCAGATTATCAACTGGATCGCACTGAGGTGGGCTAGGGTCGGCTGCCCAGGGAGTGGCAGCTCGTACACTGAATCGCGTTGAGGTAGGATAAGGTCAGCTTGGCCAGGTATAGCGGCAGCATTCTCACTGGATCGCGTTGAGGTCGGATAGGGTCGTCTGGCTGGGAAGTGGCAGCTCGTCTACTGGATCGCGTTGAGGTAGAATAGGGTCGGATGGCCAGGAAGCGGCAGCTTCTCTACTGGATCGCACTGAGGTAGGTTAGGGTCGGCTGGCCAGGGAGCGGCAGATTGTCTACTGGATCGCACTGAGGTAGGCTAGGGTCGGCTGCCCAGGGAGAGGCAGTTTTTCTAATGGATCGCACTGAGGTAGGTTAGGGTTGGCTGGCCAGGGTGCGGCAGCTTGTCTACTGGATCGCACTGAGGTAGGTTAGCGATGGCTGGCCGGGGAATGGCAGCTTGTCTACTGGATCGCGTTGAGATAGGCTAGGGTCGGCTGGCCAGGAGTGGCAGCTTGCCTACTGGATCGCGTTGAGGTAGGATAGGGTAGTCTGGCCGGGGAGTGGCAGCTTATCTACTCTATCGTGTTGAGGTAGGATACGATAGGCTGGCCGGGGAGTGGCAGCTCGTCTCCTGGATCGCGTTGAGGTAGGCTAGGGTTGGCTGGTCGGGGAGTGGCAGCTCGTCTCCTGGATCGCGTTGAGGTAGGCTAGGGTTGGCTGGTCGGAGAGTGGCAGCTTCTCTACTGTATCACGTTGAGGTAGGATAGGGTCGGCTAGACGGGGAGTGGCAGCCTGTCTACTGGATGGCGTTGATGTAGGATAGGGTCGCCTGGCCGGGGAATGGCAGCTTGTCTACTGGACCGCGTTGAGGTAGTATAGGGTCGGCCGGCCGGGTAGTGGCAGCTTGTCTACTGGACCGCGTTGAGGTAGTATAGGGTCGGCTGGTCGGGGGGTGGCAGCTCGTCTACTGGATCACGTTGAGGTAGGCTAGGGTCGGCTGGCCGGGGAGTGGCAGCTCTTCTACTGGATCACGTTGAGGTACGATAGGGTGGGCTGGCAAGGGAGCGGCAGCTTGTTTACTGGATTGCGTTGAGGTAGGATAGTGTCGGCTGACCGGGGAGTGGCAGCTTGTCTACTGGATCGCGTTGAGGTAGGACTAGGATCGGCTGGCCGAGGAGTGGCAGCTTGTCTACTGGATCGAGTTGAGGTAGGATAGGGTCGGCTGTCTAGGGAGTGGCAGCTCGTCCACTGGATCGAGTTGAGGTAAGCTAGGGTCGTCTGGTCGGGAAGTGGCAGCTTGTCTACTGGATCGCGTTGAGGAAGGATAGGGTCAGCTGGCCGGGGAGCGGCACCTTGTCTCCTGGATCGCGTTGAGGTAGGCTAGTGTTTGCTGGCCACGGAGCGGCGACTTGTCTACTAAATCGCACTGAGGTAGGATAGGGTCGGCTGGCCGGGGAGCGGCAGCTTCTCTACTGGATCGCGTTGAAGTAGGATAGGGTCGGCTGGCCGGGGAGTGACAGCTTGTCTAATGTATCGCTTTCAGGTATGATAGGGTCGGCTGGCCAGGGAGGGGCAGCTTCTCTACTGGATCGCACTGAGGTAGGTTAGGGTCGCCTGGCCAGGGTGAGGAAGCTTGTCTACTGGATCGCACTGAGGTAGGCTAGGGTCGGCTGCCTAGGGAGCGGCAGCTTCTCTACTGGATCGCACTGAGGTAGGTTAGGGTCGGCTGGCCAGGGAGCGGCAGATTGTCTACTGGATTGCACTGAGGTGGGCTAGGGTCGACTGCCCAAGGAGCGGCAGCTTCTCTAATGGATCGCACTGAGGTAGGTTAGCGTTGCCTCGCCGGTGAGTGGCAGTTTGTCTACTGGATCGCATTGAGATAGGATAGGGTCGTCTGGCCGGGGAGTGGCAGCTTGTCTACTGGATCGTGTTGAGGTAGGATACGATAGGCTGACCGGAGAGTGGCAGCTCGTCTACTGGATCGTATTGAGGTGGGCTAGGGTCGGCTGGCCATGGAGTGGCAGCTTGTCTACTAGATCGCGTTGAGGTAGGCTAGGGTTGGCTGGTCGGAGAGTGGCAGCTTGTCTACTGGATCGCGTTGAGGTAGGATAGGGTCGGCTGGCCAGGGAGCGGCAGCTTGTCTACTGGATCGCACTGAGGTAGGTTAGCGTTGGCTCGCCGGTGAGTGGCAGCTTGTCTACTGGACCGCGTTGGGTAGGCTAGGGTCGGCTGGCCTGGGAGTTGCAGCTTGCCTACTGGATCGCGTTGAGGTAGGATAGGGTCGTCTGGCCGGTGAGTGGCAGCTTGTCTACTGGATCGTGTTGAGGTAGGATAGGGTAGGCTGGCCGGGGAGTGGCAGCTCGTCTACTGGATCGCGTTGAGGTGGGCTAGTGTCGGCTGGCCATAGAGTGGCAGCTTGTCTACTGGATCGCTTTGAGGTAGGTTAGGGTCGGCTGGCCGCGGAATGGCAGTTTGTCTACTGGATGGCGTTGAGGTAGGATAGGGTCATCTGGCCGGGGAGTGGCAGCTTGTCTAATGTATCGCGTTGAGGTATGATAGGGTCGGCTGGCCAAGGAGCGGCAGCTTCTCTACTGGATCGCGTTGAGGTAGGCTAGGGTCGGCTTGCCGGGGAGCGGCAGCTCGTCTACTGGATCGCGTTGACGTAGGCTAGGGTCGTCTGGCATTGAATTGGCAGCTCGTATACTGGATCGCGTTGAGGTAGGCTAGGGTCGGCTGGCCAGGGAGTGGCAGCTCGTCTATTGGATCGCGTTGAGGTAAGCAAGGGTCGGCTGGCCAGGGAGCGGCAGTTTGTCTACTAGATCGCGTTAAAGTAGGATAGGGTCGGCTGGCCGGGGATTGACAGCTTGGATACTGTATCGCGTTGAGGTAGGCTAGGGTAGGCTGGCCGACAAGCGGCAGCTCGTCTACTGGATCGCGTTGAGGTGGGCTAGGGTCGTCTGGCAGGGAATTGGCAGCTCGTATACTGGATCGCGTTGAGGTAGGCTAGGGTCTGCTGGCCAGGGAGTGGCAGCTCGTCTACTGGATCGCGTTGAGGTAAGCTAGGGTCGGCTGGCCAGGGAGCGGCAGCTTGTCTACTGGATCCGTTGAGGTAGGCTAGGGTCGGCTGCCAGGGAGCGGCAGCTTGTCTACTGGATCGCACTGAGGTAGGCTAGGTCGGCTGGCGGGAGGCAGCTTGTCTACTGGATCGCGACTAGGTTAGGTCGGCTGGCCGGGAGTGCAGCTTGTCTATGGATCGCATGAGGTAGGTAGGGTTGGCTGGCCGGGAGTGCAGCTTGTCTACTGGATCGCCCCCCCCCCCTGCCGGGAGTGCAGCTTGTCTACTGGATCGCGTTGAGGTAGGCTAGGGTCGGCTGGCCGGGAGTGGCAGTTGTCTACTGGATCGCGTTGAGGTAGGATAGGGTCGGCTGGCCGGGAGTGGCAGTTGTCTACTGGATCGCGTTGAGGTAGGCTAGGG
>NC_092284.1:11588117-11699430 GCF_036320965.1 Panulirus ornatus
ATATAGTCACCCGAAGTATTTGGCTGCTAATAAACTCTGATGCAGGTACCTCATTCTCTATATATTATAGCCTTCATTATTACTGCCATGTCCCACTCCTTTTCACAGACACTCATAACTTACGTTAAGTTGTTAAGGTTACTGCTCTCCACCACCCGTATGGACAAAACATTATCAAGGAGAGTGATCGTGCGACCTCTGAGCACCAACCTCTCGTCACTCCGGTTCACCCTAGCCTATCTCAGTGCGATCCAGTAGACAAGCTGCCGCTCCCCGGCCAGCCGACCCTAGCCTACCTCAACGCGATCCAGTAGACAAGCTGCAACTCCCCGGCCAGCAGACTCTATCCTACCTCAACGCGATACATTAGACAAGCTGCCACTCCCCGGCCAGCCGACCCTATCCTACCTCAACGCGATCCAGTAGACAAGCTGCAACTCCCCGGCCAGCCGACCCTATCCTACCTCAACGGGATCCAGTAGACAAGCTGCCACTCTCCGACCAGCCGACCCTAGCCTACCTCAACGCGATCCACTAGACAAGCTGCCACTCCATGGCCAGCCGACCCTAGCCCACCTGAACGCGATCCAGTAGACGAGCTGCCACTCCCCGGCCAGGCTACCCTATCCTACCTCAACACGATCCAGTAGACAAGCTGCCACTCCCCGGCCAGCCGACCCTAGCGTACCTCAACGCGATCCAGTAGACAAACTGCCACTCACCGGCCAGCCAACCCTAACCGACCTCAGAGCGATCCAGTAGACAAGCTGCCGCACCCTGGCCAGCCAACCCTAACCTACCTCAGTGCGATCCAGTAGACAAGCTGCCGCTCCCCGGCCAGCCGACCATAGCCCACCTCAGTGCGATCCAGTAGACAAGCTGCCGCTCCCTGGCCAGCCTACCCTAGCCTACCTCAGTGCGATCCAGTAGAAAAGCTGCCGCTCCCTGGCCAGCCGACCATAGCCTACCTCAGTGCGATCCAGTAGACAAGCTGCCTCACCTGGCCAGCCGACCCTAGCCTACCTCAGTGCGATCCAATAGACAAGCTGCCGCTCCCTGGCCATCCGACCCTATCCTACCTCAACGCGATCCAGTAGCCAAGCTGCCACTCCCCGGCCAGCCGACCCTATCCTACTTCAACGGGATCCAGTAGACAAGCTGCCGCTCCCTGGCCAGCCGACCCTATCCTACCTCAACGCGATCCAGTATACGAGCTGCCACTCCCTGGCCAGCCGACCCTAGCCTACCTCAACGCGATCCAGTAGACGACCTGCCACTCCCTGGCCAGCCGACCCTATCCTACCTCAACGCGATCCAGTATACGAGCTGCCAATTCCCTGCCAGACGACCCTAGCCTACCTCAACGCGATCCAGTAGACGAGCTGCCGCTCCCCCGGCAAGCCGACCCTAGCCTACCTCAACGCGATCCAGTAGACGCACCACCGCTCCTCGGCCAGCCGACCCTAGCCTACCTCAACGCGATCCAGTAGACAAGCTGCAACTCCCCGGCCAGACGACCCTATCCTACCTCAACGCGATACATTAGACAAGCTGCCATTCCCCGGTCAGCCGACCCTATCCTACCTCAACGCGATCCAGTAGACAAGCTGCCACTCCCCGGCCAGCCGACCCTATCCTACCTCAACGCGATCCAGTAGGCAAACTGCCACTCCATGGCCAGCCGACCCTAGCCCACCTGAACGCGATCCAGTTGACGAGCTGCCACTCCCCGGCCAGCCTACCCTATCCTACCTCAACACGATACACTAGACAAGCTGCCACTCCCCGGCCAGCCGACCCTAGCGTACCTCAACGCGATCCAGTAGACGAGCTGCCACTCCTCGGCCAGCCGACCCTATCCTACCTAAACCCGATCCAGTAGACGAGCTTCCACTCCCCGGCCAGCCGACCCTAGCCTACCTCAACGCGATTCAGTAGACAAGCTGCCACTCACCGGCCAGCCGATCCTATCCTACCTCAACGCGATGACGAGCTGCCACTCCCCGGGCAGCTAACCCAAGCGTACCCCAACACGATCCAGTAGACGTGATGACGCTCCCCGGCCAGCCGACCCTATCCTACCTCAACGCGATCCAGTAGACGAGCTGCCACTCCTCGGCCAGCCGACCCTATCCTACCTAAACGCGATCCAGTAGACGAGCTTCCACTCCCCGGCCAGCCGACCCTAGCCTACCTCAACGCGATTGAGTAGACAAGCTGCCACTCACCGGCCAGCCGATCCTATCCTACCTCAACGCGATCCAGTAGACAAGCTGCCACTCCTCGGCCAGCCGACCCTAACCTACCTCAGTGCCATCTAGTAGACAAGCTGATGAACCCTGGCCAGCCAACCCTAGCCTACCTCAGTGTGATCCAGTAGACGAGCTGCCACTCCCCGGCCACCCGACCCTAGTCCACCTCGGTGCGATGCAGTAGACAAGCTGCCGCTCGCTGGCCAGCCAACCCTAGCTTACCTCAGTGCGATCCAGTAGAGACGCTTTCGCTTCCTGGTCAGCCGACCCTAGCCTACCTCACTGCGATCCAGTAGACAAACCGCTGCACCCTGGCCATCCGACACTATCCTACCTCAGTGCGATACAGTAGAGAAGCTGCCGCTCTCTGGCCAGCCGACCCTATCCTACCTCAACGCGATCCAGTAGACAAGCTACCGCTCCATGGCCAGCCGACCCTAGCCTACCTGAACGCGATCCAGTAGACAAGCTGCCGCTCCCTTGCCTGCCGACCCTTTCCTACCTCAACGCGATCCAGTGGACGAGCTACCACTCCCCGGCTAGCCGACACTAGCCCACCTCAATGCGATCCAGTAGACGAGCTGCTACTCCCCGGGCAGGCGACCCTATCCTACCTCAATGCGATCCAGTAGACAAGCTGCCACTCCCCGGCCAGCAGACACTAGCCTACCACAACACGATCCAGTAGAGAAGCTGCCGCTCCCTGACCAGCCATCCCTATCCTACCTCAGTGCGATCCAGTAGACAAGCTGCCGCTCCGTGGCTACCAAACACTAGCCTACATCAACGCGATCCAGTAGACAAGGTGCCGCTCCCCGGCCAGCTGACCCTATCCTTCCTCAAACGCGATCCAGTAGACAAGCTGGCACTTCCCGACCAGACGACACTAGCCTACCTCAACCCGATGCAGTGGATGAGCTGCCACTCCCTAGACAGCCGACTCTATCCTACCTCAACGCGATCCAGTAGACAAGCTGCCACTCCCCGGCCAGCCGACCCTAGCCTACCTCAACGAGATCCAGTAGACGAGCTGCCACTCCTTGGGCAGCCGATCCTAGCCTACCTCAACGCGATCCAGTAGACAACCTGCCACTCCGCGGTCAGCCGACACTATCCTACGTCAACGCGATCCAGTACCCGAGCTGCCACTCCCCGGCCAGCCCACCCTATCCTACCTCAACGTGATCCAGTAGACAAGCTGCCGCTCCCTGGCCAGCCCACCCTATCTTACCTCAACGTGATCCAGTAGAAGAGGTGCCACCGCCCGACCAGCCGACCCTAGCCTACCTCAACGCGGTCCAGTAGACAAGCTGCCACTACTTGGCCAGCCGACCCTAGCCTACCTCAGTGCGATTCAGTAGACAAGCTGCCGCACGCTGGCCTGCCGACACTAGTCTACCTCAGTGCGATCCAGTAGACAAGCTGCCGCTCTCTAGCCAGCCCACCCTATCCTACCTCAATGCGATCCAGTAGACAAGGTGCTGCTCCCCGGCCAGCCGACACTAGCCTACCTGGAAGAGATCCAGAAGACAAGCTGCCACTCCCCGGCCAGCCGACCCTATCCTACCTCAAAGCGATCCATTAGACAAGCTGCCACTCCCCGGCAGCCGACCCTATCCTACCCCAATGTGATCCAGTAGACAAGCTGCCACTCCCCGGCCAGCCGACCCTAGCCTACCTCAACGCGATCCATTAGACAAGCTGCCACTCCCCGGCAGCCGACCCTATCCTACCCCAATGTGATCCAGTAGACAAGCTGCCACTCCCCGGCCAGCCGACCATAGCCTACCTCAACGCGATCCAGTAGACGAGCTGCCGCTCCCAGGCCAGCCAACCCTATCCTACCTCAGTGCGATCCAGTAGACAAGCTGCCGCTCCCTGGCCAGCCGACCATAGCCCACCTCAGTGCGATCCAGTAGACAAGCTGCCGCTCCCTGGCCAGCCGACCCTAGCCCACGTCAGTGCGATCCAGTAGACAAGCTGCCGCTCCCTGGCCATCCGACCCTAGCCTACCTCAGTGAGATCCAGTAGAGAAGCTGCCGCTCTCTGGCCAGCCGACCCTAGCCTACCTCAACGCGATCCAGTAGACAAGCTGCCAATTTCCTGCCAGACGACCCTAGCCTACCTCAACGCGATCCAGTAGACGAGCTGCCGCTTCCCGGCAAGCCGACCCTAGCCTACCTCAACGCGATCCAGTAGACGCACCACCCCTCATCGGCCAGCCGACCCTAGCCTACCTCAACGCGATCCAGTAGACAAGCTGCAACTCCCCGGCCAGCCGACCCTATCCTACCTCAACGCGATACATTAGACAAGCTGCCACTCCCCGGCCAGCCGACCCTATCCTACTTCAACGCGATCCAGTGGACAAGCTGCCACTCCCTGGCCAGCCGACCCTATCCTACCTCAACGCGATCCAGTAGACAAGCTGCCACTCTCCGACCAGCCGACCCTAGCCTACCTCAACGCGATCCACTAGACAAGCTGCCACTCTATGGCCAGCCGACCCTAGCCCACCTGAACGCGATCCAGTAGACGATCTGCCACTCCCCGGCCAGGGTACCCTATCTTACCTCAGCACGATCCAGTAGACAAACTGCCACTCCCCGCCCAGCCGACCCTAGCGCACCTCAACGCGATCTAATAGACAAACTGCCACTCACCGGCCAGCCAACCATAACCGACCTCAGTGCGATCCAGTAGACAAGCTGCCGCACCCTGGCCAGCCAACCCTAGCCTACCTCAGTGCGATCCAGTAGACAAGCTGCCGCTCCCTGGCCAGCCGACCCTAGCCCACCTCAGTGCGATCCAGTAGACAAGCTGCCGCTCCCTGGCCAGCCTACCCTAGCCTACCTCAGTGCGATCCAGTAGAGAACCTGCCGCTCCCTGGCCAGCCGACCCTAGCCTACCTCAATGCGATCCAGTAGACAAGCTGCCTCACCCTGGCCAGCCGACCCTAGCCTACCTCAGTGCGATCCAGTAGCCAAGCTGCCGCTCCCTGGCCATCCAACCCTATCCTACCTCAACGCGATCCAGTAGCCAAGCTGCCACTCCCCGGCCAGCCGACCCTATCCTACTTCAACGCGATCCAGTAGAGAAGCTGCCGCTCCCTGGCCAGCCGACCTTATCCTACCTCAACGCGATTCAGTATACGAGCTGCCACTCCCTAGCCAGCCGACCCTAGCCAACCTCAACGCGATCCAGTAGACGAACTGAAACTCCCTAGCCAGCCGACCCTATCCTACCTCAACGCAATCCAGTATACGAGCTGCCAATTCCCTGCCAGACGACCCTATCCTACCTCAACGTGATCCAGTAGACGAGCTGCCGCTCCCCGGCAAGCCGACCCTAGCCTACCTCAACGCGATCCAGTACACGCTCCACCGCTCCTCGGCCAGCCGACCCTAGCCTACCTCAACGCGATCCAGTAGACAAGCTGCCACTCCCCGGCCAGACGACCCTATACTACTTCAACGAGATCTAGTAGACAAGCTGCCGCTACCTGGCCAGCCGACCCTATCCTACCTCAACGCGATCCAGTAGACAAGCTCCCACTATCCGACCAGCCGACCCTAGCCTACCTCAACGTGATCCAGTGGACAAGCTGCCACTCCATGGCCTGCCGACTCTAGCCCACCTGAACGCGATCCAGTAGACGAGCTGCCACTCCCCGGCCAGCCTATCCTATCCTACCTCAACACGATCCTTTAGACAAGCTAACACTCCCCGGCCAGCTGACCCTAGAGTACCTCAACGCGATCCAGTAGACAAACTGCCACTCCCAGGACAGCCAACCCTAACCTTCCTCAGTGCGATCCAGTAGACAAGCTACCGCCAAGCTACTGCCAATTCCCTGCCAGACGACCCTATCCTACCTCAACGTGATCCAGTAGACGAGCTGCCGCTCCCCGGCAAGCCGACCCTAGCCTACCTCAACGCGATCCAGTACACGCTCCACCGCTCCTCGGCCAGCCGACTCTATCCTACCTCAGTGCAATCCAGTAGTCAAGCTGCCGCTCCCTGGCCATCCAACCCTATCCTACCTTAACGCGATACAGTAGCCAAGCTGCCACTCTCTGGGCAGCCGACCCTATCCTACTTCAACATGATCCAGTAGAGAAGCTGCCGCTCCCCGGACAGCCGACCCTATCCTACCTCAACTCGATCCAGTAGACAAGCTGCCACTCCCCGGCCAGCCTACCCTATCCTACCTCAACGCGATTCAGTATACAAGCTGCCACTCCCTAGGCAGCCGACCCTAGCCTACCTCAGTGCGATCCAGTAGAGAAGCTGCCACTCCAGGCCAGCCGACCCTAGCCTACCTCAGTGCGATACAGTAGCCAAGCTGCCGCTCCCTGGCCATCCAACCCTATCCTACCTCAACGCGATCCAGTAGCCAAGCTGCCACTCCCCGGCCAGATGACCCTATCCTACTTCAACGCGATCCAGTAGAGAAGCTGCCGCTCCCTGGCCAGCCGACCCTATCCTACCTCAACGCGATCCAGTAGACGAGCTGCCACTCCCTGGCCAGCAGACCCTAGCCTACCTCAGTGCGATCCAGTAGAGAAGCTGCCGCTCCCTGGGCAGCCGACCCTAGCCCACCTCAACGCGATCCAGTAGACGAAGCTGCCGCTCCCTGGCCAGCCGACCCTAGCCTACCTCAACGCGATCCAGTAGAGAAGCTGCCGCTCGCCGGCCAGCCTACCCTAGCCCACCTCAACGCGATCCAGTAGACAAGCTGCACTCCCCTGGCCAGGCGACCCTAGCCTACATCAGTGCGATCCAGTAGACAAGCTGCCGCTCCCTGGCCAAGCCGACCCTAGCCTACCTCAACGCGATCCAGTAGACAAGCTGCCACTCCCCGGCCAGCCGACCCTATCCTACCTCAACGCGATCTAGTAGACAAGCTGCCGCTCCCTGGCCAGCCGACCCTATGCTTACCTCAACGCGATCCAGTAGACGAGCTGCCACTCCCTGGCCAGCCGACCCTAGCCTACCTCAACGCGATCCAGTATACGACCTGCTAATTCACTGCCAGACGACCCTAGCCTACGTCAACGCGATCCAGTAGACGAGCTGCCGCTCCCCGGCAAGCCGACCCTAGCCTACCTCAACGCGATCCAGTAGACGAGCCACCGCTCCTCGGCCAGCCGACCCTAGCCTACCTCAACGCGCTCCAGTAGACAAGCTGCCACTCCCCGGCCAGCCGACCGCTATCATACCTCAACGCGATACATTAGACAAGCTGCCACTCCCCGGCCAGCCGACCCTATCCTACCTCAACGCCATCCAGTAAACAAGCTGCCACTCTTTGGCCAGCCGACCATATCCTACCTCAACGCGATCCAGTAGACAAACTGCCACTTTCCGACCAGCCGACCATAGCCTACCTCAACGCGATCCAGTAGACAAGCTGCCACTCCATGTCCAGCCGACACTAGCCCACCTCAGCGCGATCTAGTAGACGAGCTGCCACTCCCCGGCCAGCCTACCCTATCTTACCTCAACACGATCCAGTAGACAAGCAGACACTCCCCGGCAAGATGACCCTATCCTACCTCAACGCGATCCAGTACGCAAGCTGCCACTCCCCAGCCAGCCGACCCTAGCCTACCTCAACGCGATCCAGTAGACAAGCTGCCACTCCCCGGCCAGCCAACGCTAACCTAACTCAGTTCGATCCAGTAATCAAGCTGCCGCACCCTGGCCAGCCAACCCTAGCCCACCTCAGTGCGATCCAGTAGAGAAGCTGCCGCTCCCTGAGCAGCCGACCCTAGCCCAACTCAGTGCGATATAGTAGACAATCTGCCGCTCCCTGGCCAGCCGACCCTAACCTACCTCAGTGCTATCCAGTAGAGAAGCTGCCGCTCCCTAGGCAGCCGACCCTAGCCTACCTCAGTGCGATCCAGTAGACAAGCTGTGTCACCCTGGCCAGCCAACCCTAACCTACCTCAGTGCGATCCAGTAGAGAAGCTGCCTCTCCCTGGGCAACCGACCCTAGCCCACCTCAGTGCGATCCAGTAGACAATCTGCCGCTCCCTGGCCAGCCGACCCTAACCTACCTCAGTGCGATCCAGTAGAGAAGCTGCCGCTCCCTAGGCAGCCGACCTTAGCGTACCTCAGTGCGATCCAATAGACAAGCTGCCTCACCCTGGCCAGCCGACACCTAACCTACCTCAGTGCGATCCAGTAGAGAAGCTGCCGGTCCCTCGCTAGCCGACCCTATCATACCTCAACGCAATACATTAGACAAGCTGCCAGTTCCCGGCCAGCCGACCCTATCCTAACTCAACGCCATCCAGTAGACAAGCTGCCACTTCCCGGCCAGCCGACACTATTCTACCTCAACGCTATCCAGTAGACAAGGTGCCACTCTCCGTCCAGCCAACCCTAGCCTACCTCAACGCGATCCAGTAGACAAGCTGCCACTCCATGCCCAGCGAACCCTAGCCCACCTCAACGCGATCCAGTAGACGAGCTGCCACTCCCCGGCCAGCCTACCCAATCCTACCTCAACACGATCCAGTAGACAAGCTGCCACTCCCCGGCCAGACGACCCTATACTACTTCAACGAGATCTAGTAGACAAGCTGCCGCTACCTGGCCAGCCGACCCTATCCTACCTCAACGCGATCCAGTAGACAAGCTCCCACTATCCGACCAGCCGACCCTAGCCTACCTCAACGTGATCCAGTGGACAAGCTGCCACTCCATGGCCTGCCGACTCTAGCCCACCTGAACGCGATCCAGTAGACGAGCTGCCACTCCCCGGCCAGCCTATCCTATCCTACCTCAACACGATCCTTTAGACAAGCTAACACTCCCCGGCCAGCTGACCCTAGAGTACCTCAACGCGATCCAGTAGACAAACTGCCACTCCCAGGACAGCCAACCCTAACCTTCCTCAGTGCGATCCAGTAGACAAGCTACCGCACCCTGGCCAGCTAACCCTAGCCTACCTCACTGTGATCCAGTAAACAAGCTGCCGATCCGTGGCCAGCCGACACTAGCCCACCTCAGTGCGATCCAGTAGACAAGCTTCCGCTATCTGGCCAAAAGACCCTAGCCTACCTCAGTGCGATCCAGTAGATAAGCTTCCACTCCCTGGCCAGCTGACCCTAGCCTACCTCAGTGCGATCAAGTAGACAAGCTGCCTCACCCTGGCCAGGCGACCCTAGCCCAACTCAGTGCGATCCAGTAGACAGGCTTCCGCTCCCTGGCCAGCCGACCCTATCCTAACTCAACGCGATCCAGTAGCCAAGCGGCCACTCCCCGGCCAGCCGACCCTATCCTACTTCAACACGATCTAGTAGACAAGCTGCCGCTCCCTGGCCAGCCGAAACTAGCTTACATTAACGCGATTCAGTAGAGGAGCTGCCACTCCCTGGCCAGCCAACCCTAGCCTAACTCAACGCGATCCAGTATACGAGCTGCCAATTCACTGCCAGACGACCCTAGCCTACGTCAACGCGATCCAGTAGTCGAGCGGCCGCTCAACGGCAAGCCGACCCCAGCCTACCTCAACGCGATCCAGTAGACGAGCCACCGCTCCTCGGCCAGCCGACCCTAGCCTACCTCAACGCGATCCAGTAGAAAAGCTGCCACTCCCCGGCCAGCCGACACTATCCTACCTCAACGCGATGCAGTAGACAAGCTGCCACTCCATGGCAGCCGACTCTAGCCCACCTGAACGCGATCCAGTAGACAGGCTGCCACTCCCCGGCCAGCCTACCCTATCCTACCTCAACACGATCCACTAGACAAGCTAACACTCCCCGGCCAGCAGACCCTAGAGTACCTCAACGCGATCCAATAGACAAACTGCCACTCCCCGGCCAGCCAACACTAAACTACCTCAGTGCGATGCAGTAGACAAGCTGCCGCACCCTGGCCAGCCAACCCTAGCCTACCTCACTGCGATCCAGTAAACAAGCTGCCGATCCCTGGCCAGCCGACCCTAGCCCAACTCAGTGCGATCTAGTAGACAAGCTACCGCTCCCTGGCCAGAAGACCCTAGCCTACCTGAGTGCGATCCAGTAGAGAAGCTTCCGCTCCCTGGTCAGCTGACCCTAGCCTACCTCAGTGCGATCCAGTAGACAAGATGCCTCACCCTGGCCAGGCGACCCTAGCCTACCTCAGTGCGATCCAGTAGACAGGCTGCCGCTCCCTGGCCAGCTGACCCTATCCTACGTCAACGCGATCCAGTAGACAGGCTGCCACTCCCCGGCCAGCCTACCCTATCCTACATCAACGCGATTCCACCGATCATAGACAACGCCACTCCGCCAGCGACCTATCCACCTAACGCGATCAGTAGACAGCTGCCACTCCCCGGCCAGCCACCCTATCCTACCTCAACCGATCCATAACAAGCTCACTCCGGCCAGCGACCTAGATACCTCAACGCGATCCATAACAACTGCCACTCCGCAGCCACCTACCTACTCAGTGCGATGCAGTAGAAAGCTGCCGCCCGGCAGCCACCCGCCTACCTCATGCGATCAGTAACAGTGCGTCCCTGCCAGCGACCACCACTCAGGCTCAGTAGAAATCCGCCCTCAGGCCTAGCAACTATGCGATCAGAGAATTCCCCTGGGGACCTACACTCAGGCGATCAGTAGAAAATCTCCCTGGCACACCTCCACCCAGGCGATCGTAGACACTGCGCTTGCAGGACCTCCTACTCAGCGATCCCCCCCTAGTAGAGTGCCGTCCTGCCAGCCGACCCGAGCTGCATTCACTGCAGCACTAGCTACGTCAACCGCGATCAGTTAGCCGAGCTGCCGCTCCCCGGCAAGCCGACCAGCCTACCCTCAACGCGATCCAGTAGAACGAGCCACCGCTCCTCGGCCAGCCGACACTAGCCTCACTCAACGCGATCACTGTAAGAAACGCTGCCACTTCCCCGGCCAACAGACCCAATCCTACTTCAACGCGATCTAGTAGACAAGCTGCCGCTACCTTGCCAGCCGACCCTAGCTTACCTCAACGCGGTCCAGTAGACGAGCTGCCACTCGCTGGCCAGCCGACCGTAGCCTACCTCAACGTGATCCAGTATTCGAGCTGCCAATTCACTGCCAGACGACCCTAGCCTACGTCAACGCGATCCAGAAGACGAGCTGCCGCTCCACGGCAAGCCGACCCTAGCGTACCTCAACGCGATCTAGTAGACGAGCCACCGCTCCTCGGCCAGCCGACCCTAGCCTACCTCAACGCGCTCCAGTAGACAAGTTGCCACTCCCCGGCAAGCCGTCCCTATCATACCTCAACGCGATACATTAGACAAGCTGCCACTACCCTGCCAACCGACCCTATCCTACCTCAACGCCATCCAGTAGACAAGCTGCCACTCCCTGGCCAGCCGACCCTATCCTACCTCAACGCGATCCAGTAGACAAGCTGCCACTCTCCGACCAGCCGACACTAGCTTACCTCAACGCGATCCAGTAGACAAGCTGCCACTCCATGGCCAGCCGACACTAGCCCACCTCAGCGCGATCGAGTAGACGAGCTGCCACTCCCCGGCCAGCCTACCCTATCTTACCTCAACACGATCCAGTAGACAAGCAGACACTCCCCGGCAAGATGACCCTATCCTACCTCAACGCGATCCAGTACGCAAGCTGCCACTCCCCAGCCAGCCGACTCTAGCCTACCTCAACGCGATCCAGTATACAAGCTGCCACTCCCCGGCCAGCCAACGCTAACCTAACTCAGTTCGATCCAGTAATCAAGCTGCCGCACCCTGGCCAGCCAACCCTAGCCTACCTCAGTGCGATCAAGTAGAGAAGCTGCCGCTCCCTGGGCAGCCGACCCAAGCCCAACTCAGTGCGATACAGTAGACAATCTGCCGCTCCCTGGAGAGCCGATCCTAACCTACCTCAGTGCGATCCAGTAGAGAAGCTGCCGCTCCCTGGGCAGCCGACCCTAGCCCAACTCAGTGCGATACAGTAGACAATCTGCCGCTCCCTGGAGAGCCGACCCTAACCTACCTCAGTGCGATCCAGTAGAGAAGCTGACGCTCCCTGGGCAACCGACTCTAGCCCACCTCAGTGCGATCCAGTAGACAATCTGCCGCTCCCTGGCCAGCCGACATTAACCTACCTCAGTGCGATCCAGTAGAGAAGCTGCCGCTCCCTAGGCAGCCGACCTTAGCGTACCTCAGTGCGATCCAGTAGACAAGCTGCCTCACCCTGGTCAGCCGACCCTAACCTACCTCAGTGCGATCCAGTAGAGAAGCTGCCGCTCCCTCGCTAGCCGACCCTATCATACCTCAACGCGATATATTAGACAAGCTGCCACTCCCCGGCCAGCCGACCCTATCCTACCTCAACGCCATCCAGTAGACAAGCTGTAATCCCCGGCCAGCCGACCCTATCCTACCTCAACGCGATCCAGTAGACAAGGTGCCACTCTCCGTCCAGCCAACCCTAGCCTACCTTAACGCGATCCAGTAGACAAGCTGCCACTCCATGCCCAGCCAACCATAGCCCAGCTCAACGCGATCCAGTAGACGAGCTGCCACTCCCCGGCCAGCCTACCCTATCCTACCTCAACACGATCCAGTAGACAAGCTGCCACCCCCAGGCCAGACGACCCTATCTTACCTCAACGCGATCCAGTAGACAAGCTGCCACTCCACTGCCAGCCGACCCTAGCCTACCTGAACGCGATCCAGTAGACAAGCTGCCACTCCCAGGCCAGCCAACCCTAACTTACCTCAGTGCGATCCAGTAGACAAGCTGCCGCACCCTGGCCAGCCAACCCTAGCCTACCTCAGTGCGATCCAGTAGACAAGCTATCGCTCCCTGGCCAGCGGACGCTAGCCTACCTCAGCGCGATCCAGTAGACAAGCTGCCGCTCCCTTGCCAGCCGACCCTAGCCTACCTCAGTGAGATCCAGTAGAGAAGCTGCCACTTTCTGGCCAGCCGACCCTAGCCTACCTCAGTGCGATCCAGTAGACAAGCTGCCACTCCCCGGTCAGCCGATCCTATCCTACCTCAACGCGATCCAGTAGACGAGCTGCCACTCCCCGGCCAGCCTACCCTATCCTACCTCAACACGATCCAGTAGACAAGCTGCCACCCCCAGGCCAGACGACCCTATCTTACCTCAACGCGATCCAGTAGACAAGCTGCCACTCCACTGCCAGCCGACCCTAGCCTACCTGAACGCGATCCAGTAGACAAGCTGCCACTCCCAGGCCAGCCAACCCTAACTTACCTCAGTGCGATCCAGTAGACAAGCTGCCGCACCCTGGCCAGCCAACCCTAGCCTACCTCAGTGCGATCCAGTAGACAAGCTATCGCTCCCTGGCCAGCGGACGCTAGCCTACCTCAGCGCGATCCAGTAGACAAGCTGCCGCTCCCTTGCCAGCCGACCCTAGCCTACCTCAGTGAGATCCAGTAGAGAAGCTGCCACTTTCTGGCCAGCCGACCCTAGCCTACCTCAGTGCGATCCAGTAGACAAGCTGCCGCTACCTTGCCAGCCGACCCTAGCCTACATCAGTGCGATGCAGTAGAGAAGCTGCCGCTCCCTGGCCAACCGACCCAAACTACCTCAACGCGATCCAGTAGACAGGCTGCCACTCCCCGGCCAGCCGACCTTATCCTAAATCAACGCGATCCAGTAGAGAAGCTGCCGCTCCCTGGCCAGTCGACCCTAGCTTACCTCAACGCAATCAAGTAGACGAGGTGCCACTCCCTGGCCAGCCGACCCTAGCTTACATCAACGCGATCCAGTATACGAGCTGCCAATTCCCTGTTAGACGACCCTAGCCTACTTCAACGCGATCCAGTGGAAGAGCTTCCGCTCCCCGGCAATCCGACCCTAGCCTACCTCAACGCGATCCAGTAGACGCACCACCGCTCGTCGGACAGCCGACACTAGCCTACTTCAACGCGATACAGTAGACAATCTGCAACTCCCCGGCCAGCCGACAATATCCTACCTCAACGCGATACATTATACAAGCTGCCACTCCCCGGCCAGCCGACCCTATCCTACCTCAACGCGATCCAGTACACAAGCTGCCACTCCCCGGTCAGCCGACCCAATACTACCTCAACGCGATCCAATAGATTAGCTCCCACTCTCCGACCAGCCGACCCTAGCCTACCTCAAGGCGATCCAGTAGACAAGCTGCCACTCCATGGCCAGCCGACTCTAACCCACCTGAACGCGATCCAGTAGACGAGCTGCCACTCCCCGGCCAGCCTACCCTATCCTACCTCAACACGATCCACTAGACAAGCTTACACTCCCCGGCCAGCCGACCCTAGCGTACCTCAACGCGATCCATTAGACAAACTGCCAATCCCTGGCCAGCCAACCCTAACCTACCTCAGTGCGATCCAGTAGACAAGCTGCCGCACCCTGGACAGCCAACCCTAGCCTACCTCACTGTGATCCAGTAAACAAGCTGCCGATCCCTGGCCAGCCGACCCTAGCCCACCTCAGTGCGATCCAGTAGACAAGCTACCGCTACCTGGCCAGAAGACACTAGCCTACCTCAATGCGATCCAGTAGAGAAGCTTCCGCTCCCTGGCCAGCTGACCCTAGCCTACCTCACTGCGATCCAGTAGACAAGCTGCCTCAACCTGGCCAGGCGACCCTAGCCTTCCTCAGTGCGATCTAGTAGACAGGCTTCCGCTCCCTGGCCATCCGACCCTATCCTACCTCAACGTGATCCAGTAGCCTAGCTGCCACTCACTGGCCAGCCGACACTATCCTACTTCAACGCAATCTAGTAGACAAGCTGCCGCTCCCTTGCCAGCCGACCCTAGCTTACCTCAACGCGATCCAGTAGACGAGCTGCCACTCCCTGGCCAGCCGACCCTAGCCTACCTCAACGCGATCCAGTATACGAGCTGCCAATTCACTGCCAGCCGACCCTAGCCTACGTCAACGCGATCCAGTAGCCGAGCTGCCGCTCAACAGCAAGCCGACCCTAGCCTACCTCAAAGCGATCCAGTAGACGAGCCACCGCTCCTCGGCCAACCGACCCTAGCCTACCTCAACGCGATACAGTAGAAAAGCTGCCAATCCTCGGCCAGCCAACCCTAGCCCACCTCAACGCGATCCAGTAGACAAGCTGGCACTCTCCGGCCAGCCTACCCTATCCTACCTCAACACGATCCAGTAGACAAGCTGACACTCCCCGGCAAGACGACCCTATCCTACCTCAACGCGATCCAGTTGGCAAGCTGCCACTCATCGGCCAGCCGACCCTAGTCTACCTCAACGCGATCCAGTAGACAAGCTGCCACTCCCCCGCCAGCCAACGCTAACCTACCTCAGTGCGATCCAGTAGTCAAGCTGGCGCACCCTGGCCATTCAACCCTAGCCTACCTCAGTGAGATCCAGTAGAGAAGCTGCCGCTCCCTGGGCAGCCGACCCTAGCCCACCTCAGTGCGATACAGTAGACAATCTGCCGCTCCCTGGCCAGCCGACCGTAACCTACATCAGTGCGATTCAGTAGAGAAGCTGCCGCTCCCTGGGCAGCCGACCCTAGCCCACCTCAGTGCGATACAGTAGACAATCTGCCGCTCCCTGGCCAGCCGACCGTAACCTACATCAGTGCGATTCAGTAGAGAAGCTGCCGCTCCCTAGGCAGCCGACCCTAGAATACCTCAGTGCGATCCAGTAGACAAGCTGCCTCACCCTGGCCAGCCGACCCTAACCTATCTCAGTGCGATCCAGTAGAGAAGCTGCCGCTTCCTGGCCATCCGACCCTATCCTACCTCACCGTGATCCAGTAGCCAAGTTGCCAATTCTCGGACAGCCGACCCTAGCCTACCTCAACCCTATCCAGTAGTCAAGCTGCCACTTCCCGGCCAGCCGACCCTAGCCTACCTAAACGCGATGCAGTTGACGAGCTGCCACTTCCCGGCCAGACGACCCTATCCTACCTCAACGCGAACCAGCAGACGAGCCGCCACTCCCCGGACAGCTAATCCTAGCGTACCTCAACGCGATCCAGTAGAAGACCAGACGCTCCCCGGCCAGCCGACCCTAGCCTACCTCAACGCGATCAAGTAGACGAGCTACCGCTCCCCTGACAGCCGACAAAGCCTACCTCAACGCGATCCAGTAGACAAGCTGCCACTCACCGGCCAGTAGACCCTATCCTACCTAAACGCGATCCAGTAGACGAGCTGCCACTTCCCGGCCAGCCGACCCTAGCCTACCTCAACGCGATCCAGTAGACGAGCTGCACCTTCCCGGCCAGACGACCCTATCCTACCTCAACGCGATCGAACAGACGAGCCGACACTCCCCGGGCAGCTAATCCTAGCGTACGAAACGCGATCCAGGAGACGACCTGACGCTCCCCGGCCAGCCGACCCTAGCCTACCTCAACGCGATGCAGTAGACGATATACCGCTCCCCTGGCAGCCGACACAGCCTACCTCAACGCGATCCGGTAGACAAGCTGCCACTCACCGGCCAGCCGACCCTATCCTACGTAAACGCGATCCAGTAGACGAGCTGCCACTCCCCGGTCAGCCGACCCTAGCCTACCTCAACGCGATCCAATAGACAAGCTGCCACTCCCCGGCCAGCCGATCCTATCCTACATCAACGCGATCCGGTAGACAAGATGCCACTCCTCGGCCAGCCGACACTAACCTACCTCATTGCCATCTAGTAGACAAGCTGATGAACCCTGGCCAGCCAGAACTAGCCTACTTCAGTGCGATCCAGCATACAAGCTGCCACTCCCCGGGCAGCCGACCCTAGCCCTCCTCGGTGCGATCCAGTAGACAAGCTGCCGCTCGATGGCCAGCCAACACTAGCCTACCTCAGTGCGATCCAGTAGAGAAGCTGCCGCTCCCTGGCCAGCCGACCCTAACCTACCTCAGTGCGATCCAGTAGACAAACTGCCGCACCCTGGCCATCCGACACTAGCCTACCTCAGTGCGATCCAGTAGAGAAGCTGCCGCTATCTGGCCAGCCGACCCTATCCTACCTCAGTCCGATCCAGTAGACAAGCTGTCGCTCCATGGCCAGCCGACCATAGCCTACCTCAACGCGATCCAGTAGAGAAGCTGACACTCCCTTGCCTGCCGACCCTTTCCTACTTCAACGCGATCCAGTGGACGAGCTACCACTCCCCGGCCAGCTGACCCTAGCCTACCTCAACACGATCCAGTAGACAAGCTGCCACTCCACGGCCAGCCGACCGTAGCGTACCTCAGTGCGATCCAGTAGACAAGCTGCTGCTCCCGGGAATCCATCCCTAGCCCACCTCAACGCGATCCAGTAGACAAGCTGCCACTCCCCGGCCAGCCGACCCTAGCCTACCTCAATGCGATCCAGTAGAGAAGCTGCTGCTCCCTGACCAGCCGTCCCTATCCTAACTCAGTGCGATCCAGTAGACAAGCTGCCTCTCAGTGGCCAACGAATACTAGCCTACCTCAACGCGATCCAGAAGACAAGGTGCCGCTCCCCGGCCAGCTGACCCTATCCTTCCTCAACGCGATCCAGTAGACAAGCTGCCACTTCCCGACCAGACGACCCTAGCCTACATCAACTCGATCCATTGGACGAGCTGCCACTCCCTAGACAGCCGACCCTATCCTACCCTAACGCGATCTAGTAGACAAGCTGCCACTCCCCGGGGAGATGACCCTAGCCTACCTCAACGCGATCCAGTAGACGAGCTGCCACACCCCGGCCAGCCGATCCTAGCCTGACTCAACGCGATCCAGTAGACAAGCTGCCACTTCCCGGCCAACCGCCACTATCCTACCTCAACGCGATCCAGTACCCGAGATGCCACTCCCCGGCCAGCCCACCCCATCCTACCGCAACGTGATCCAATAGACGAGCTTACAATCCCCGGCCAGCCGACCCTAGCATACCTCAACGCGATCCAGTAGACGTGCTGCCAATCCCCGGCCAGCCGACCCCATCCTACCTCAACGAGATCCAGTAGACAAGCTGCCGTTGCCTGGCCAGCCCACTCTATCCTACCTCAACGTGATCCAGTAGAAGAGCTGCCACTCCCCGGCCAGCCGACCCTATCCTACCTCAACGTGATACAGTAGACGAGCTGCCACCCCCCGACCAGCCGACCCTATCCTACCTCAACGCCGTCCAGTAGACAAGCTGCCACTCCCCGGCCAGCCGACACTATCCTACTTCAACGCGATCTAGTAGACAAGCTTCCGCTCCCTGGCCAGCCGACCCTAGTTTACCTCAACGCGATCCAGTAGACGAGCTGCCACTCCCTGGCCAGCCGACCCTAGCCTACCTCAACGCGATCCAGTATACGAGCTGCCAATTCACTGCCAGACGACCCTAGCGTACGTCAACGCGATCCAGTAGACGAGCTGCCGCTCCCCGGCAAGCCGACCCTAGCCTACCTCAACGCGATCCAGTATACGAGCCACCGCTCCTCGGGCAGCTGACCATAGCCTACCACAACGAGCTCCAGTAGACAAGCTGCCACACCCCGGCCAGCCGACCCTATCATACCTCAACGCGGTACATTAGACAAGCTGCCACTCCCCGGCCAGCCGACCCTATCCTACCTCAACGCCATCCAGTAGACAAGCTGCCACTCCCCGGCCAGCCGAAACTATACTACCTCAACGCGATCAAGTAGACGAGCTGCCACTCTCCGACCATCCGATCCTAGCCTACCTTAACGCGATCCAGTAGACAAGCTGCCACTCAATGGCCAGCCGATCCTAGCCCACCTCAACGCGATCCAGTAGACGAGCTGCCACTCCCTAGCCAGCCGACCCTACCCTACTTCAACGCGATCCAGTAGATAAGCTGCCGCTCCCTGGCCAGCCGACCCTATCCTACCTCAACGCGATCCAGTATACGAGCTGCCACTCCCTGGCCAGCCGACCCTAGCCTACCTCAACGCGATCCAGGAGACGAGCTGCCACTCCCTGGCCAGCCAACCCTATTCTACCTCAACGCGATCCAGTATACGAGCTGCCAATTCCCTGAAAGACGACCCTAGCCTACCTCAACGCAATCCAGTAGACGAGCTGCTTTTCCCCGGCAAGCCGACACTAGCCTACCTCAACGCGATCCAGTAGACGCACCACCGCTCCTCGATCAGCCGAACCTAGCCTACCTCAACGCGATCCAATAGAAAAGTTGCAACTCCCCGGCTAGACGACACTATCCTACCTCAACGCGATACATTAGACAAGCTGCCATTCCCCGGTCAGCGGACCCTATCCTACCTCAACGCGATCCAGTAGACAAGCTTCCACTCCCCGGCCAGCCGACCCTAGCCCACCTGAACGCGATCCAGTTGACGAGCTGCCACTCCACGGCCAGCCTACCCTATCCTACCTCAACACGATGCACTAGACAAGCTGCCACTCACCGACCAGCCGACCCGAGCGTACCTCAACGCGATCCAGTAGACAAGCTGCCATTCCCAGGCCAGCCAGCCCTAAACTACCTCATTGCGATCCAGTAGACAAGCTGGCGCTCCCTGGCCAGCCGACCATAGCCTACCTCAGTGCGATCCAGTAGACAAGCTGCCGCTCCCTTGCCAGCCGACCCAAGCCTATCTCAGTGAGATCCAGTAGTGAAGCTGCCGCTCCCTGGCCAGCCGACCCTAGCCCACCTCAGTACGATCCAGTAGACAATCTGCCTCACCCTGGCCAGCCGACCCTAGCCTACCTCAACGCGATCCAGTATACGAGCTGCTAATTCCCTGCCAAACGATACTAGCCTTCCTCAACGCGATCCAGTAGACGAGCTGCCGTTCCCCGGCAAGCCGACCATAGCCTACCTCAACGCGATCCAGTAGACGCACCACCGCTCGTCGGCCAGCCGACCCTATCCTACCTCAACGCGATCCAGTAGATAATCTGCAACTCCCCGGCCAGCCGACACTATCCTACCTCAACGCGATACATTATACAAGCTGCCACTCCCCGGCCAGCTTACCCTATCCTACCTCAACGCGATCCAGTAGAAAAGCTGCCACTCCCCAGCCAGCCGACCCTATCCGTCCTCAACGCGATCCAGTAGACAAGCTTCCTCTCTCCGACAAGCCGACCCTAGCGTACCTTAACGCGATCCAGTAGACAAGCTGCCACTCCATGGCCAGCCGACTCTAGCCCAACTGAACGCGATCCAGTAGACGAGCTGCCACTCCCCGGCCAGCCAACGCTAACCTACCTCAGTGCGATCCATTACACAAGCTGCTGCACCATGGCCAGCCAACCCTGGCCTATCTCAGTGCGATCCAGTAGAGAAGCTGCCGCTCCCTGGGCAGCCGACCCTAGCCCACCTCAGTGCGATCCAGTAGACAATCTGCCGCTACCTGGGCAGCCGACCGTAACCTACCTCAGTGCGATCCAGTAGAGAAGCTGCTGCTCCCTAGGCAGCCGACCCTAGAATACCTCAGTGCGATCCAGTAGACAAGCTGCCTCACCCTGGCCAGCCGACCCTAACCTACCTCAGTGCGATCCAGTAGAGAAGCTGCCGCTCCCTGGCCAGCCGACATTATCATACCTCAACGCGATACATTAGACAAGCTGCCACTCCACGGCCAGCCGACCCTATCCTACCTCAACGCCATCCAGCAGACAAGCTGCCACTCCCCGGCCAGCCGACCCTATCTTACCTCAACGCGATCCAGTAGACATGCTGCCACTCTCCGACTGGCCAACCCTAGCCTACCTCATCGCGATCAAGTAGACAATCTGCCACTCCATGGCCAGCCGACCCTAGCCCACCTCAACGCGATCCAGTAGACGAGCTGCCACTCCCAGGCCAGCCTACCCTATCCTACCTCAACACGATCCAGTATACAAGCTGCCACTCCCCGGCCAGACTGCCCTATCTTACCTTAACGTAATCCAGTAGGCAAGCTGCCACTCCCCGGCCAGCCGACACTAAACTACCTCAACGCTTTCCAGTAGACAAGCTGCCACTCCCCGGCCAGCCAACGCTAACCTACCTCAGTGCGATCCAGTAGGCAAGCTGCCTCACCCTGGCCAGCCAACCTTAGCCTACCTCAGTGCGATCCAGTGGAAAAGCTGCCTCTCCCTGGGCAGCCGACCCTAGCCTACCTCAGTGCGATCCAGTAGACAATCTGCTGCTCCCTGGCCAGCCGACCCTAACCTACCTCAGTGCGATCCAGTAGAGAAGCTGCGGCTCCCTGGGCATCCGATCCTAGCCTACCTCAGTGCGATCCAGTAGACAAGCTGCCTCACCCTGGCCAGCCGACCCCTAACCTACCTCAGTGAGATCCAGTAGAGAAGCTGCCGCTTCCTGGCCATCCGACCCTATCCTACCTCACTGTGATCCAGTATCCAAGTTGCCACTTCTCGGACAGCCGACCCTAGCCTACCTCAACGGGATCCAGTAGACAAGCTGCCACTTCCCGGCCAGCCGACCCTAGCCTACTTCAACGCGATCCAGTAGACGAGCTGCCACTTCCCGGCCAGACGACCCTATGCTATCTCAAGGCGATCCAGCAGACGAGCCGCCACTCCCCAGGCAGCTAATCCTAGCGTATCTCAACGCGCTCCAGTAGACGACCTGACGTTCCCCGGCCAGCCGACCCTAGCCTACGTCAACGCGATCCAGTAGACGAGCTACCGCTCCCCTGGCAGCCGACACAGCCTACTTCAAAACGATCCAGTAGACAAGCTGCCACTCACCGGCCAGCCGACCCTATCCTACCTAAACGCTATCCAGTAGACGAGCTGCCACTCCCCGGCCAGCCGACCCTAGCCTACCTCAACGCGATCCAGTAGACAAGCTGCCACTCCCCGGCCAGCCGATCCTATCCTACGTCAACGCGATCCGGTAGACAAGCTTCCACTCCTCGGCCAGCCGACCCTAACCTACCTCATTGCCATCTAGTAGACAAGCTGATGAACCCTGGCCAGCCAACCCTAGCCTACTTCAGTGCGATCCAGTATACAAGCTGCCCGTCCCCGGCCAGCCGACCCTAGCCCATCTCGGTGCGATCCAGTAGACAAGCTGCCGCTCACTGGCCAGCCAACACTAGCCTACCTCAGTGCGATCCAGTAGAGAAGCTCCCGCTCCCTGGCCAGCCGACCCTAGCCTACCTCAGTGCGATCCAGTAGACAAACTGCCGCACCCTGGCCATCCGACACTAGCCTACCTCAGTGCGATCCAGTAGAGAAGCTGCCGCTCTCTTGCCAGCCGACCCTATCCTACCTCAGTCCGATCCAGTAGACAAGCTGCCACTCCATGGCCAGCCGACCCTACCCTACCTCAACGCGATCCAGTAGACAAGCTGCCGCTCCCTTGCCTGCCGATCCTTTCCTACTTCAACGCGATCCACTGGACGAGCTACCACTCCCCGGCCACATGACACTAGCAAAACTCAATGCGATCCAGTAGACGAGCTGCTACTCCCCGGCCAGAGGACCCTATCCTACCTCAACGCGATCCAGTAGACAAGCTGCCACTCCCCGGCCAGCAGACACTAGCCTACCTCAACACGATCCAGTAGACAAGCTTCCACTCCACGGCCAGCCGACCCTAGCGTATTTCATTGCGATCCAGTAGACAAGCTGCTGCTCCCGGGCATCCAACCCTAGCCCACCTCAACGCGATCCAGTAGACAAGCTGCCACTCCCCGGCCAGCCGACCCTAGCCCACCTCGGTGTGATCCAGTAGACAAGCTGCCGCTCGCTGGCCAGCCGACCCTAGCTTACCTCAACGCGATACAGTAGACGAGCTGCCACTCCCTGTCCAGCCGACCCTAGCCTACCTCAGTGCGATCCAGTAGACAAGCTGCCTCACCCTGGCCAGCCGACCCTAACCTACCTCAGTGCGATCCAGTAGAGAAGCTGCCGCTTCCTGGCCATCCGACTCTATCCTACCTCACCAGACGACCCTATCCTACCTCAACGCGATCCAGCAGACGAGCCGCCACTCCCCGGGCAGCTAATCCTAGCGTACCTCAACGCGATCCAGTAGACGACCAGACGCTCCCCGGCCAGCCGACCCTTGCCTACCTCAACGCGATCCAGTAGACGAGCTACCGCTCCCCTGGCAGCCGACAAAACCTACCTCAACGCGATCCAGTAGACAAGCTGCCACTCACCGGCCAGCCGACCCTATCCTACCTAAACGCGATCCAGTAGACAAGCTGCCACTTCCCGGCCAGCCGACCCTAGCCTACCTCAACGCGATCCAGTAGACGAGCTGCCACTTCCCGGACAGACGACCCTATCCTACCTCAACGCGATCCAGCAGAAGAGCCGACACTCCCCGGGCAGCTAATCCTAGCGTACCTCAACGCGATCCAGTAGACGAACTGACGCTCCCCGGCCAGACGACCCTAGCCTACCTCAACGCGATCCAATAGACGAGCTACCGCTCCCATGGCAGCCGACACAGCCTACCTCAACGTGATCCAGTAGACAAGTTGCCACTCACCGGCCAGCCGACCCTATCCTACCTAAACGCGATCCAGTAGACGAGCTGCCACTCCCCGGCCAGCCGACCATAGCCTACCTCAACGCGATCCAGTAGACAAGCTGCCACTCCCCGGCCAGCCGATTCTATCCTACGTCAACGCGATCCGGTAGACAAGCTGCCACTCCACGGCCAGCCGACCCTAGCGTACCTCAGTGAGTTCCAGTAGACAAGCTGCTGCTCCCAGGCATCCAACCCTAGCCCACCTCAACGCGATCCAGTAGACAAACTGCCACTCTACGGCCAGCCGACCCTAGCCTACATCAATGCGATCCAGTAGAGAAGCTGCCGCTCCCTGACCAGCCGTCCCTATCCTACCTCAGTGCGATCCAGTAGACAAGCTGCCTCTCAGTGGCAAACCAAAAATAGCCTACCTCAACGCAATCCAGGAGACAAGGTGCCACCTCCCGGCCAGCTGACCCTATCCTTCCTCAACGCGATCCAGTAGACAAGCTGCCACTTCCCGACCAGACGACCCTAGCCTACATCAACTCGATCCAGTAGACGAGCTGCCACTCCCTAGACAGCCGACCCTATCATACCCCAACGCGATCCAGTAGACAAGCTGCCACTCCCCGGGAAGCCGACCCTAGCCTACCTCAACGCGATCCAGTAGACAAGCTGCCACTCCCTGGCCAGCCGACACTATCCTACCTCAACGCGATCCAGTACCCGAGCTGCCACTCCCGGCCAGCCCACCCCATCCTACCGCAACGTGATCCAATAGACGAGCTGCCAATCTCCGGCCAGCCGACCCTAGCATACCTCAACGCGATCCAATAGACGAGCTGCCACTCCCAGGCCAGCCGACCCCATCCTACCTCAACGCGATCCAGTAGACAAGCTGCCGTTCCCTGGCTAGCCCACACTATCCTACCTCAACGTGATCCAGTAGAAGAGCTGCCACGACCCGGCCAGCCGACGCTATCCTACCTCAACGTGATCCAGTAGACGAGCTGCCACCCCCCGACCAGCCGACCCTATCCTACCTCAACGCCGTCCAGTAGACAAGCTGCCACTCCCCGGCCAGCCGACACTATCTTACTTCAACGCGATCTAGTAGACAAGCTGCCGCTCCCTGGCCAGCCGACACTAGTTTACCTCAACGCGATCCAGTAGACGAGTTGCCACTCCCTGGCCAGCTCACCCTAGCCTACCTCAACGCGATCCAGTATACTAGCTGCCAATTCACTGCTAGACGGCCCTAGCCTACGTCAACGCGATCCAGTAGACGAGATGCCGCTCCCCGGCAAGCCGAACCTAGCCTACCTCAACGCGATCCAGTAGACGAGCCACCACTCCTCGGCCAGCCGATCCTAGCCTATCTCAACGAGCTCCAGTAGACAAGTTGCCAGTCCCCGGCCAGCCGACCATATCATACCTCAACGCGGTACATTAGAGAAGCTGCCACTCCCCGGCCAGCCGACCCTATCCTACCTCAACGCCATCCAGTAGACAAGCTGCCACTCCCCGGCCAGCCGACCCTATCCTACCTCAACGCGATCCAGTAGACAAGGTGCCACTCTCCGACCATCCGATCCTAGCCTACCTTAACGCGATCCAGTAGACAAGCTGACATTCTATGGCCAGCCGACCCTAGCCCACCTCAACGCGATCCAGTACACGAGCTGCCACTCCCTGGCCAGCCGACCCAATCCTACTTCAACGCGATCCAGTAGACAAGCTGCCGCTCCCTGGCCAGCCGACCCTATCCTACCTCAACGCGATCCAGTATACGAGCTGCCACTCCCTGGCCAGCCGACCCTAGCCTACCTCAACGCGATCCAGTAGACGAGCTGCCACTCCTTGGCCAGCCAACCCTATCCTACCTCAACGCGATCCAGTATACGAGCTGCCACTCCCTGGCCAGCCGACCCAATCCTACCTCAACGCGATCCAGTAGACGAGCTACCGCTTCCCTGGCAGCCGACACAGCCTACCTCAACGCGATCCAGTAGACAAGCTACCACTCACCGGCCAGCCGACCCTATTCTACCTAAACGCGATCCAGTAGACGAGCTGCCTCTCCCCGGCCAGCCGACCCTATCCTACCTCAACGCGATCCGGTAGACAAGCTGCCACTCCTCGGCCAGACGACCCTAACCTACCTCATTGCCATCTAGTAGACAAGCTGATGAACCCTGGCCAGCCAACCCTAGCCTACTTCAGTGGGATCCAGTATACAAGCTGACACTCCCCGGCTAGCCGACCCTAGCCCACCTCGGTGCGATCCAGTAGACAAGCTTCCGCTCGCTGGCCAGCTAACACTAGCCTACCTCCGTGCGATCCAGTAGAGAAGCTGCCGCTCCCTATCCAGCCGACCCTAGCCTACCTCAGTGCGATCCATTAGACAAGCTGCCGCTCGCTGGCCAGCCGACCCTAGCCTACCTCAGTGCGATCCAGTAGAGAAGCTGCCGCACCCTGGCCAGCCGACACTAGCCTACCTCAGTGCGATCCAGTAGACAAGCTGCCGCTCCCTGGCCAGCCGACCCTATCCTACCTCAGTGCGATCCAGTAGAGAAGCTGGCGCTCCCTGACCAGCCGACCCTAGCCTACCTCAACGCGATCCAGTAGACAAGCTGCCGCTCCCTTGCCTGCCGACCCTTTCCTACCTCAACGCGATCCAGAGGACGAGCTACCACTCCCCGGCCAGCCGACCCTAGCGCACTTCAATGCGACCCAGTAGACGAGCTGCTACTCCCCGGCCAGCCGACCCTATCCTACCTCAACGCGATCCAGTAGACAAGCTGCCACTTCCCGACCAGACGACCCTAGCCTACATCAACTCGATCCAGTAGACGAGCTGCCACTCCCTAGACAGCCGACCCTATCATACCCCAACGCGATCCAGTAGACAAGCTGCCACTCCCCGGGAAGCCGACCCTAGCCTACCTCAACGCGATCCAGTAGACGAGCTGCCACTCCCCGGCCAGCCGATCCTAGCCTAGCTCAACGCGATCCAGTAGACAAGCTGCCACTCCCTGGCCAGCCGACACTATCCTACCTCAACGCGATCCAGTACCCGAGCTGCCACTCCCCGGCCAGCCCACCCTATCCTACCTCAACGTGATCCAATAGACGAGCTGCCAATCTCCGGCCAGCCGACCCTAGCAAACCTCAACGCGATCCAAGTAGACGAGCTGCCACTCCCAGGCCAGCCGACCCCATCCTACCTCAACGCGATCCAGTAGACAAGCTGCAGTTCCCTGGCCAGCCCACACTATCCTACCTCAACGTGATCCAGTAGAAGAGCTGCCACTACCCGACCAGCCGACGCTATCCTACCTCAACGTGATCCAGTAGACGAGCTGCCACCCCCCGACCAGCCGACCCTATCCTACCTCAACGCCGTCCAGTAGACAAGCTGCCACTCCCCGGCCAGCCGACACTATCCTACTTCAACGCGATCTAGTAGACAAGCTGCCGCTCCCTGGCCAGCCGACACTAGTTTACCTCAACGCGATCCAGTAGACGAGTTGCCACTCCCTGGCCAGCTCACCCTAGCCTACCTCAACGCAATCCAGTAGACGAGCTGCCGCTACCCGGCAAGCCGACCCTAGCCTACCTCAACGCGATCCAGTAGACGTACCACCGCTCCTCGGTCAGCCGAACCTAGCCTACCTCAACGCGATCCAGTAGACAAGCTGCAACTCCTCGGCCAGACGACACTATCCTACCTCAACGCGATACACTAGACAAGCTGCCATTCCCCGGTCAGCGGACCCTATCCTACCTCAACGCGATCCAGTAGACAAGCTTCCACTCCCCGGCCAGCCGACCCTATCCTACCTCAACGCGATCCAGTAGGCAAACTGCCACTCCATGGCCAGCCGACCCTAGCCCACCTGAACGCGATCCAGTTGACGAGCTGCCACTCCACGGCCAGCTTTCCCTATCATACCTCAACACGATACACTAGACAAGCTGCCGCTCCCTGGCCAGCCGACCCTAGCCTACCTCATTGCGATCCAGTAGACAAGCTGCCGCTCCCTTGCCAGCCGAACCTAGCCTATCTCAATGAGATCCAGTAGTGAAGATTGCCGCTCTCTGGCCAGCCGACCCTAGCCCACCTCAGTACGATCCAGTAGACAATCTGCCTCACCCTGGCCAGCCGAACCTAGCCTACATCAGTGCGATCCAGTAGAGAAGCTGCCCCTCCTTGGCCAGCCGACACAGCAATAGACGAACCGACACTCCCCGGGCAGCTAATCTTAGCGTACCTCAACGCGATCCAGTAGACGACCTGACGCTCCCCGGCCAGCCGACCCTAGCCTACCTCAACGCGATCCAGTAGACGAGCTACCGCTTCCCTGGCAGCCGACACAGCCTACCTCAACGCGATCCAGTAGACAAGCTACCACTCACCGGCCAGCCGACCCTATTCTACCTAAACGCGATCCAGTAGACGAGCTGCCTCTCCCCGGCCAGCCGACCCTATCCTACCTCAACGCGATCCGGTAGACAAGCTGCCACTCCTCGGCCAGACGACCCTAACCTACCTCATTGCCATCTAGTAGACAAGCTGATGAACCCTGGCCAGCCAACCCTAGCCTACTTCAGTGGGATCCAGTATACAAGCTGACACTCCCCGGCTAGCCGACCCTAGCCCACCTCGGTGCGATCCAGTAGACAAGCTTCCGCTCGCTGGCCAGCTAACACTAGCCTACCTCCGTGCGATCCAGTAGAGAAGCTGCCGCTCCCTATCCAGCCGACCCTAGCCTACCTCAGTGCGATCCATTAGACAAGCTGCCGCTCGCTGGCCAGCCGACCCTAGCCTACCTCAGTGCGATCCAGTAGACAAGTTGCCACTCCCCGGCCAGCCGATCCTATCCTACGTCAACGCAATCCGGTAGACAAGCTGCCACTCCTCGGCCACCCGACCCTAACCTACCTCATTGCAATCTAGTAGACAAGCTGATGAACCCTGGCCAGCCAACCCTAGCCTACTTCAGTGCGATCCAGTGTACAAGCTGCCACTCCCCGGCCAGCCGACCCTAGCCCACCTCGGTGCGATCCAGTAGAGAAGCTGCCGCTCGCTGGCCAGCCAACACTAGCCTACCTCACTGCAATCCAGTAGAGAAGCTGTCGCTCCCTGGCCAGCCGACCCTAGCCTACCTCAGTGCGATCCATTAGACAAGCTGCCGCTCGCTGGCCAGCCGACCCTAGCCTACCTCAGTGCGATCCAGTAGACAAGTTGCCACTCCCCGGCCAGCCGATCCTATCCTACGTCAACGCAATCCGGTAGACAAGCTGCCACTCCTCGGCCACCCGACCCTAACCTACCTCATTGCAATCTAGTAGACAAGCTGATGAACCCTGGCCAGCCAACCCTAGCCTACTTCAGTGCGATCCAGTGTACAAGCTGCCACTCCCCGGCCAGCCGACCCTAGCCCGCCTCGGTGCGATCCAGTAGAGAAGCTGCCGCTCGCTGGCCAGCCAACACTAGCCTACCTCACTGCAATCCAGTAGAGAAGCTGTCGCTCCCTGACCAGCCGTCCCTATCCTACCTCAGTGCGATCCAGTAGAGAAGCTGCATCTCCGTGGCCAGCCAACACTAGCCTACCTCAGTGCGATCCAGTAGACAAGGTGCCGCTCCCAGGCCAGCTGACCCTATCCTTCCTCAACGCGATCCAGTTGACAAGCTACCACTTCCCGACCAGACGACCCTCGTCTACATCAACTCAATCCAGTGGACGAGCTGCCACTCCTTAGATAGCCGACCCTATCCTACCCCAACGCGATCCAGTAGACAAGCTGCCACTCCCCGGCCAGCCGACCCTAGCCTACCTCAACGCTATCCAGTAGACGAGCTGCCACTCAACGGCCAGCCGATCCTAGCCTGACTTAACGCGATCCAGTAGACAACCTGCCACTCCCCGGCCAGCCGACACGATCCTACCTCAACGCGATGCAGTACCAGAGATGCCACTCCCCGGCCAGCCCACCCCATCTTACCGCAACGTGATCCAATAGACGAGCTGCCAATCCCCGGCCAGACGACCCTAGCATACCTCAACGCGATCCAATAGACGAGCTGCCACTCCCCGGCCAGCCGACCCTATCCTACCTTAACTCGATCCAATAGACAAGCTGCCGCTCCCTGGCCAGCCCACACAATCCTACCTCAACGTGATCCAGTAGAAGAACTGCCACTCCCCGGCCAGCCGTCCCTATCCTACCTCAACGTGATCCAGTAGACGAGCTGCCACCCCCCGACCAGCCAACCCTATCCTACCTCAACGCCGTCCAGTAGACAAGCTGACACTCCCCGGCCAGCCGACCTTATCCTACTTCAACGCCATCTTGTAGACAAGCTGCCGCTCCCAGGCCAGCCGACCCTAGCTTACCTCAACGCGATCCAGTAGACGAGCTGCCACTCCCTGGCCAGCCGACCCTAGCCTACCTCAACGCGATCCAGTATACGAGCCGCCAATTCACTGCCAGACGACACTAGCCTACGTCAACGCGATCCAGTAGACAAGCTGCCGCTCCCCGGGAAGCCGACACTAGCCTACCTCAACGCGATCCAGTAGACTAGCCACCGCTCCTCGGCCAGCCGATCCTAGTCTACCTCAACGCGTTCCACTTCAACGCAATCTAGTAGACAAGCTGCCACTCCCAGGCCAGCCGATCCTATCATACCTGAACGCGATACATTAGACAAGCTGCCACTCCCCGGCCAGCCGACCCTATCCTACCTCAACGCCATCCAGTAGACAAGCTGGCACTCCCCGGCCAGCCGACCCTATCCTACCTCAACGCGATCCAGTAGAAAAGCTGCCACTCTCCGACCATCCGATCCTAGCCTACCTTAACGCGATCCAGTAGACAAGCTGCCACTCCATGGCCAGCCGACCCTAGCCCACCTCAACGCGATCCAGTACACGAGCTGCCACTCCCTGGCCAGCCGACCCTATCCTACTTCAACGCGATCCAGTAGACAAGCTGCCGCTCCCTGGCCAGCCGACCCTATCCTACCTCAAAGCGATCCAGTATACGAGCGGCCACTCCCTAGCCAGCCGACCCTAGCCTACCTCAACGGAATCCAGTAGACGAGCTGCCACTCCCTGGCCAGTCAACCCTATTCTACCTCAACGCGATCCAGTATACGAGCAGCCAATTCCCTGCCAGACGACCCTAGCCTACCTCAACGCAATCCAGTAGACGAGCTGCCGCTCCCCGGCAAGCCGACCCTAGCCTACCTCAACGCGATCCAGTAGACGCAACACCGCTCCACGGTCAGCCGAACCTAGCCTACCTCATCGCGATCTAGTAGACAAGCTGCAACTCCCCGGACAGACGACACCATCCTACCTGAACCCGATACTTTAAACAAGCTGCCATTCCCCGGTCAGCCGACCCTAGCGTACCTCAACGCGATCCAGTAGACAAGCTGCCCCTCCTTGGCCAGCCGACCCAACCTACCTCAACGCGATCCAGTAGACGCACCACCGCTCGTCGGCCAGCCGACCCTAGCCTACCTCAACGCGATCCAGGAGACAATCTGCAACTCCCCCGCCAGCCGACACTATCCTACATCAAAGCGATACATTATACATGCTGCCACTCCCCGGCCAGCCGACCCTATCCTACCTCAACGCGAACCAGTAGGCAAGTTGCCACTCCCCGGCCAGCCGACCATATCCTACCTCAACGCGATCCAGTAGACAAGTTCCTTTTCTCCGAACAGCTGACCCTAGCCTACCTCAACGCGATCCAGTAGACAAGCTGCCACTCCATGGCCAGCCGACTCTAGCCCAACTGAAAGCGATCGAGTAGACGAGCTGTCACTCCCCGGCCAGCCTACCCTATCCTACCTTAACACGATCCACTAGACAAGCTAACACTCCCCGGCCAGCCGACCCTAGCGTACCTCAACGCGATCCAGTAGACAAACTCCCACTCCCAGGCCAGCCAACCCTAACCTACCTCATTGCGATCCAGTAGACAAGCTGCCGCACCCTGGCCAGCCAACTCTAGCCTACCTCAGTGCGATCCAGTAAACAAGATGCCGGTCCCTGGCCAGCCGACCCTAGCCCACCTCAGTGCGATCCAGTAGACAAGCTGCCGCTCCCTTGCCAGAAGACCCTAGCCTACCTCAGTGCGATCCAGAAGAGAAGCTGCCGCTCTCTGGCCAGTCGACCGTATCCTACGTTAACGCGATCCAGTAGCCACGCTGCCACTCCCCGGCCAGCCGACCCTATCCTACTTCAACGCGATCTAGTAGAAAGCTGTCGCTCCCTGGCCAGCCGACCCTAGCTTACCTCAATGCGATCCAGTAGACGAGCTGCCACTCCCTGGCCAGCCGACCCTAGCCTACCTGAACGCGATCCAGTATACGAGCTGCCAATTCACTGCCAGACGACACTAGCCTACGTCAACGCGATCCAGTAGACGAGCTGCCGTTCCCCGGCAAGCCGACCAGAGCCTACCTCAACGCGATCCCGTAGACGAGCCTCCGCTCCTCGGCCAGCCGACCCTAGCCTACCTCAACGCGATCCAGTAGCCAAGCTGCCACTCACCGGCCAGCCGACCCTATCCTACTTCAACGCGATCTAGTAGACAAGCTGCCGCTCCCTGGCCAGCCGACCCTAGCTACCTCAACGCGATCCAGTAGACAGCTGCCACTCCCCTGGCCAGCCGACCCTAGCCTACCTCAACGCGATCCAGTATACGAGCTGCTCATTCACTGCCAGACGACCTTAGCCTACGTCAACGCGATCCAGTAGACGAGCTGCCGCTACCCGGCAAGCCGACCCGAGCCTACCTCAGCGCGATCCAGTAGACGAGCCACCGCTCCTCGGCCAGCCGACCCTAGCATACCTCAACGCGATCCAGTAGCCAAGCTGCCACTCCCCGGCCAGCCGACCCTATCCTACCTCAACGCGATCCAGTTTACGAGCTGCCAATCACTGGCCAGGACGACCCTATCCTACCTCAACGCGATCCAGTAGACAGCTGCCGCTACCCGGCAAGCCGACCCTAGCCTACCTCAACGCGATCCAGTGGACGAGCCACCGCTCCTCGGCCAGCCGACCCTAGCCTACCTCAACGCCATCCAGTAGACAAGCTGCCACTCCCCGGCCAGCCTACCCTATCCTACCTTAACACGATCCATTATGCAAGCTGCCACTGCCCGGCCAGCAGACCCTAGCCTACCTCAACGCGATCCAGTAGACAAACTGCCACTCTCTGGCCAGCAAACGATAACCTACCTCAGTGCGATCCAGTAGAGAAGCTGCCGCACCCTGGCCAGCCAACCCTAGCCTACCTCAGTGCGATCCAGTAGACAAGCTGCCTCACCCTGCCCAGCCGACCCTAACCTACCTCAGTGCGATCCAGTAGAGATACTGCCGCTCCCCGGCCAGCCGACACTATCATACCTTAACGCGATACATTAGGCAAGCTGCCACTCCCTGGCCAGCCGACCCTATCTTACCTCAACGCCATCCAGTAGACAAGCTGCCACTCACCGGCAAGCCGACCCTATCCTACCTCAACGCGATCCAGTAGACAAGCTGCCACTCTCCGACCAGCCAACCCTAGCCTACCACATCGCGATCCAGTAGACAAGCTGCCACTCCATGGCCAGCCGACCCTAGCCCACCTCAACGCGATCCAGTAGACGAGCTGCCACTCCCCGGCCAGCCTACCCTATCCTACCTCAACACGATCCAGTAGACAAGCTGCCACTCCCCGGCCAGCCTACCCTACCCTACCTCAACACGATCCAGTAGGCAAGCTGCCACTCCCCGGCCAGCCAACGCTAACCTACCTCAGTGCGATCCAGTAGACAAGCTGCCGCACCCTGGCCAGCCAACCCTAGCCTACCTCAATGCGATCCAGTAGAGAAGCTGCCGCTCGCTAGGTAGCCGACCCTAGCCCACCTCAGTGCGATCCAGTAGACAATCTGCCGCTCCCTGGCCAGCCGACCCTAACCTACCTCAGTGCGATCCAGTAGAGAAGCTGCCGGTCCCTAGGCAGCCGAACCTAGCCTACCTCAGTGCGATCCAGTAGACAATCTGCCTCACCCTGGCCAACCGACCCTAACCTACCTCAGTGCGATCCAGTAGAGAAGCTGCCGCTCCCTGGCCAGTCGACCCTAGCCTACCTCAGTGAGATCCAGTAGTGAAGCTGCCGCTCCCCGGCCAGCCGACCCTAGCCCACCTTAGTACGATCCAGTAGACAATCTGCCTCACCCTGGCCAGCCGACCCTAGCCTACATCAGTGCGATCCAGCAGAGAAGCTGCCCCTCCTTGGCCAGCCGACCCAACCTACCTCAACGCGATCCAGTAGACTGGCTGCCACTACCCGGCCAGCCGACCCTATCTTACCTCAACGCGATTCAATAGAGAAGCTGCCGCTCCCTGGCCAGCCGACCCTAGCTTACCTCAACGCGATCCAGTAGACGAGCTGCCACTCGCTGGCCAGCCGACCCTAGCCTACCTCAACGCGATCCAGTATACGAGCTGCTAATTCCCTGCCAAACGACACCAGCCTACCTCAACGCGATCCAGCAGACGAGCTGGCGTTCCCCGGCAAGCCGACCCTAGCCTACCTCAACGCGATCCAGTAGACGCACCACTCCGCTCGTCGGCCAGCCGACCCTAGCCTACCTGAACGCTATCCAGTAGAAAAGCTGCCACTCCCCGGCCAGCGGACCCTATCCTACCTCCACGCGATCCAGTAAACAAGTTCCTTTTCTCCGACCAGCCGACCCTAGCCTACCTCAACGCGATCCAGTAGACAAGCTGCCACTCCATGGCCAGCCAACTCTAGCCCAACTGAAAGCGATCCAGTAGACGAGCTGCCATTCCCCGGCCAGTCTACCCTATCCTACCTCAACACGATCCACTAGACAAGCTAACACTCCCCGGCCAGCCGACCCTAGCGTACCTCAACGCGATCCAGTAGACAAACTGCCACTCCCAGGCCAGCCAACCCTAATCTACCTCAGTGCGATCCAGTAGACAAGCTGCCGCACCCTGGCCAGCCAAACCTAGCCTACCTCAGTGCGATCCAGTAAACAAGCTGCCGGTCCCTGGCCAGCCGACCCTAGCCCACCTCAGTGCGATCCAGTAGACAAGCTGCCGTTCCCCGGCCAGAAGACCCTAGCCTACCTGAGTGCGATCCAGTAGAGAAGCTGCCGCTCTCTGGCCAGCCGACCCTATCCTACGTCAACGCGATCCAGTAGCCAAGCTGCCACTCCAAGGCCAGCCGTCACTATCCTACTTCAACGCGATCTAGTTGACAAGCTGCCGCTCCCTGGCCAGCCGACCCTAGCTTACCTCAACGCGATCCAGTAGACTAGCTGCCACTCCCTGGCCAGCCGACCCTAGCCTACCTCAACGCGATCCAGTATACGAGCTGCCAATTCACTGCCAGACGACCCTAGCCTACGTCAACGCGATCCAGTAGACGAGATGCCGTGCCCCGGCAAGACGACCCGAGCCTACCTCAACGCGATCCAGTAGACGAGCCACCTCTCCTCGGCCAGCCGACACTAGCCTACGTCAACGCGATCCAGTAGACGAGATACCACTCCCCGGCCAACAGACCCTGTCCTACTTCAACGCGATCTAGTAGACAAGCTGCCGCTCCCTGGCCAGCCGACCCTAGCTTACCTCAACGCAATCCAGTAGATAAACTGCCACTCCCTGGCCATCCGACGCTAGCCTACCTCAATGCGATCCAGTATACGAGCTGCCAATTCACTGCCAGACGACCCTAGCCTACGTCAACGCGATCCAGTAGACGAGCTGCCGCTACCCGGCAAAACGACCCGAGCCTACCTCAACGCGATCCAGTAGCCAAGCTGCCATTCTCCGGCCAACCGACCCTATCCTACTTCTACGCTATCTAGTAGACAAGCTGCCGCTCCCTGGCCAGCCGAACTAGCTTACCTCAACGCGATCTAGTTTACGAGCTGCCAATTCACTGCCAGACGACCCTAGCCTACGTCAACGCGATCCAGTAGACGAGCTGCCGCTACCCGGCAAGCCGACCCTAGCCTACCTCAACGCGATCCAGTAGATGAGCCACCGTTCCTCGGCCAGCCGACCCTAGCCTACCTCAACGCGCTCCAGTAGACAAGCTGGTATTCCCCGGCCAGCCGACCCTCTCATACCTCAACGCGATACATTAGACAAGCTGCCACTCCCCGGCCAGCCGACCCTAGCCCACCTCAACGCCATCCAGTAGACAAGCTGCCACTCCCCGGCCAGCCTACCCTATCCTACCTCAACACGATCCAGTATGCAAGCTGCCACTCCCCGTCCAGCAGACCCTAGCCTAACTCAACGCGATCCAGTAGACAAGCTGCCACTCCCGGGCCAGCCAACGATAACCTACCTCAGTGCGATCCAGTAGAGAAGCTGCCGCACCCTGGCCAGCCAACCCTAGCCTACCTCAGTGCGATCCAGTAGACAAGCTGCCTCACCCTGGCCAGCCGACCCTAACCTACCTCAGTGCGATCCAGTAGAGATACTGCCGCTCTCTGGCCAGCCGACACTATCTTACCTTAACGCGATACATTAGGCAAGCTGCCACTCCCTGGCCAGCAGACCCTATCCTACCTCAACGCCATCCAGTACACAAGCTGCCACTCCCCGGCCAGCCGACCCTATCCTACCTCAACGCGATCCAGTAGACAAGCTGCCACTCTCCGACCAGCCAACCCTAGCCTACCTCAACGCGATCCAGTAGACAAGCTGCCACTCCATGGCCAGCCGACCCTAGCCCACCTCAACGCGATCCAGTAGACGAGCTGCCACTCCCCGGCCAGCCTACCCTATCCTACCTCAACACGATCCAGTAGACAAGCTGCCACTCCCCGGCCAGACGACTCTATCCTACCTCAACACGATCCAGTAGGCAAGCTAACACTCCCCGGCCAACAGACCCTAGCCTACCTCAACGCGATCCAGTAGACAAGCTGCCACTCCCCGGCCAGCCAACGCTAACCTACCTCAGTGCGATCCAGTAGACAAGCTGCCGCACCCTGGCCAGCCAACCCTAGCCTACCTCAGTGCGATCCAGTAGAGAAGCTGCCGCTCCCTGGGCAGCCGACCCTAGCCCACTTCACTGCGATTCAGTAGACAATCTGCCGCTCCCTGGCCAGCCGACCCTAACCTACCTCAGTGCGATACAGTAGAGAAGCTGCCGCTCCCTAGGCAGCCGACCCTAGCCTACCTCAGCGCGATCCAGTAGACAATCTGCCTCACCCTGGCCAACCAACCCTAACCTACCTCAGTGCGATCCAGTAGAGAAGCTGCCGCTCCCTCGCCAGCCGACCCTATCATACCTCAACGCCATCCAGTAGACAAGCTGCCAATCCCCGGCCAGCCGACCCTATCATACCTCAACGCGATCCAGTAGACAAGCTGCCACTCTCCGACCAGCCAACCTTAGCCTACCTCAACGCGATCCAGTAGACAAGCTGCCACTCCATGGGCAGCCGACCCTAGCCCACATCAACGCGATCCAGTAGACGAGCTGCCACTCCCCGGCCATCATACCCTATCCTACCTAAACATGATCCAGTAGACAAGCTGCCACTCCCCGGCAAGACAACCCTATCTTACCTCAACGCGATCCAGTAGGCAAGCTGCCACTCCCCGGCCAGCCGACCCTAGCCTACCTCAACGCGATCCAGTAGACAAGCTGCCACTCCCAGGCCAGCCAACCCTAACCTACCTCAGTGCGATCCAGTAGAAAAGCTGCCGCACCGTGGCCAGCCAACCCTAGCCTACCTCAGTGCGATCCAGTAGACAAGCTGCCGCTCCCTGGCCAGCCGGACCTAGCCTACCTCAGTGCGATCCAGTAGACAAGCTGCCGCTCCCTTGCCAGCCGACCCTAGCCTACCTCAGTGAGATATAGTAGAGAAGCTGCCGCTCCCTGGCCAGCCGACCTTAGCCAACCTCAGTACGATCCAGTAGAAAATCTGCCTCACCCTGGCCAGCCGACCATAGCCTACATCAGTGCGATCCAGTAGAGAAGCTGCTGCTCCCTGGCCAGCCGATCAAACCTACCTCAGTGCGATCCAGTAGACATGCTACCACTCCCCGGCAAGCCGTCCCTATCCTACCTCAACGCGATCTAGTAGAGAAGCTGCCGCTCCCTGGCCAGCCGACTCTAGCTTATCCCAACGCGATCCAGTAGACAAGCTGCCGCTCCCTTGCCAGCCGACCCTAGCCTACATCAGTGAGATCCAGTAGAGAACCTGCCGCTCCCTGGCCAGCCGACCTTAGCCCACCTCAGCACGATCCAGTAGACGAGCTGACACTCCCTGGCCAGCCGACCCTAGCTTACCTCAACGCGATCCAGTATACGAGCTGTTAATTCGCTGCCAGACGACCCTAGCCTACCTCAACGCGATCCAGTACACGAGCTTCCACTCCCCGGCAAGCCGACCCAAGCTTACCTCAACGTGATCCAGTAGACGCACCACCGCTCGTCGGCCAGCCGACCCTAGCCTACCTCAACGCGATACAGTAGACAATCTGCAACTCCCCGGCCAGGCGACACTATCCTACCTCAACTCGATACATTATACAAGCAGCCACTCCCCGGCCAGCCGACCCTATCCTTCTTCAACGCGATCCAGTAGACAAGCTGCCACTCTCCGGCCAGCCGACCCTAACCTACCTCAACGCGATCCAGTAGACAAGCTGCCACTCCATGGCCAGCCGACTCTAGCCCACCTGAACGCGATCCAGTAGACAGGCTGCCACTCCCCGGCAAGCCTACCCTATCCTACCTCAACACGATCCACTAGACTAGCTAACACTCCCCGACCAGCCGACCCTAGCGTACCTCAACACGATCCAGTAGACAAACTGCCACTCCATGGCCAGCCAACCCTAACCTACCTCAGTGCGATCCAGTAGACAAGCTGCCGCACCCTGGCCAGCGAACCCTAGCCTACCTCAGGGCGATCCAGTAAACAAGCTGCCGGTCCCTGGCCAGCCGACCCAAGCCCACCTCAGTGCGATCCAGTAGACAAGTTGCCGCTCCCTGGCCAGAAGACACTATCCAACCTCAGTGCGATCCAGTAGAGAAGCTGCCGCTCCCTGGCCAGCCGACCCTAGCCTACCTCAGTGCGATCCAGTAGACAGGCTGCCGCTCCCTGGCCAGCCGACCCTATCCTACCTCAACGCGATCCAGTAGCCAAGCTGCCACTCCCCGGCCAGCCGACCCTATCCTACTTCAACGCGCTCTAGTAGACAAGCTACCGCTCCCTGGCCAGCCGACCGTAGCTTACCTCAGCGCGATCCATTAGACGAGCTGCCACTCCCTGGCCAGCCGACACTAGCCTACCTCAACGCGATCCAGTGTACGAGCTGCCCATTCACTGCCAGACGACCCTAGCCTACGTCATTGCCAACCAGTAGACGAGCTGCCGCTCCCCGGCAAGCCGACCCTAGCCTACCTCAACGCGATCCAGTAGACGAGCTGCCACTCCCCGGCCAGACGACCCTAGCCTACCTCAACTCGATCCAGTGGACGAGCTGCCACTCCCTAGACAGCCGACCCTATCCTAGCCGAACGCGATCAAGTAGACAAGCTGCCACTCCCCGGTCAGCCGACCCTTGCCTACCTCAACGCGATCCAGTAGACAAGCTGGCACTTCCCGGCCAGCCGACTCTATCCTACCTCAACGCGATCCAGTACACGAGCTGCCACTCCCCGGCCAGCCCACCCCTACCTCCGCAACGTGATCCAATAGACGAGCTGCCACTCCCCGGCCAGCCTACCCTAGCCTACCGTCAACAGCGATCCAGTAGACGAGCTGCCACTCACCGGCCAGACGACCCTATCCTACCTCAACGCGATCCAGTAGCAAGCTGCCGACTCGACTGACAGCCCACACCTATCCTACCTCAACGCTGATCCAGTAGACAGAGCTGCCACTCCCGGCGAGCCGAACCTATCCTACCTCACGTGCATCCAGTAGACGAAGCTGCCACCCGACCAGCCGACACTATCTTACCTCAACGCGGTCCAGTAGACAAGCTGCCACTACCCGGCCAACCGACCCTAGCCTACCTCAGTGCGATCCAGTAGACAAGCTTCCGCACGCTTGCCAGCCGACCCTAGCCTACCTCAGTGCGATCCAGTAGAGAAGCTGCCGCTCTCTGGCCAGCCGACCCTATCCTACTTCAGTGCGATCCAGTAGACAAGCTGCTGCTCCCCGGCCAGCCGACCCTAGCCTACCTGGAATCGATCCAGTAGACAAGCTGCCACTCCCAGGCTAGCCAACCCTATCCTACCTCAGTGCAATCCAGTAAACAAGCTGCCGCTCCCTGGGCAGCCGACCCTAGCCTACCTCAGTGCAATCCAGTAGAGAAGCTGCCGCTCCCTGGAAAGCCGACCCTAGCCTAGATCAGTGCAATCCAGTAGAGAAGCTGCCGCTCCCTGGAAAGCCGACCCTAGCCTACCTCAGTGCGGTCCAGTACACAAGCTGCAGCACCCTGGCCAGCCGACCCTAGCCTACCTTAGTGCGATCCAGTAGAGAAGCTGCCGCTCCCTGGTCAGCCGACCCTATCCTGCCTCAACGCGATCCAGTAGACAAGCTGCCGCTCCCTGGCCAGCCGACCCCAGCCTACCTCTGTGCGATCCAATAGACAAGATGCCGCTCCCTGGCCATCCGACCCTAGCCCAGCTCAGTGCGATCAAGTAGACAAGCTGCCGCTCTCTGGCCAGCCGACCATAGCCCAACTCAGTGCGATCCAGTAGACAAGCTGCCGCTCCCTGGCCAGCCGACCCTAGCCTACCTCAGTGCGATCCAGTAGACAAGCTGCCGCTCCCTGGCCAGCCGACCCTAGCCTACCTCAGTGCGATCTAGTAGACATGCTGCCGCTCCCTGGCCAGCCGACCCTAGCCTACATCAACGCGATCCAGTATACCAGCTGCCAATTCCCTGCCAGACGACCATAGCGTACCTCAACGCGATCCAGTAGACGCACCACCGCTCAACGGCTAGCCGACACTAGCCTACCTCAACGCGATAAAGTAGACGAGCTACCACTCCCCGGCCAGCCGACCCTATCCTAAATCAACCCGATCCAGTAGGCAAGCTGCCACTCTAGGACCAGCCGACCCTAGCCTACCTGAACGCGATCCAGTAGACAGGCTGCCACTCCCCGGCAAGCCGACCCTATCCTACCTCAACGCGATCTAGTAGAGAAGCTGCCGCTCCCTGGCCGGCCGACACTAGCTTACCTCAACGTGATCCAGTAGACGAGCTGCCACTCCCCGGCCACCCGATCCTAGCCTACCTCAACACGATCCAGTAGACAAGCTGCCACTCCCCGGCCAGCCGACTCTATCCGACCTCAACGCGATCCAGTACCCGAGCTGCCATTCCCCGGCCAGCCCACACCATCCTACCGCAACGTGATCCAATAGACGAGCTGCCAGTCCCCGGCCAGCCGACCCTAGCATACGTCAACGCGATCCAGTAGACGAGCTGCCACACCCCGACCAGCCGACACTATCCTACCTCAACGCGGTCCAGTAGACAAGCTGCCACTACCCGGCCAGCCGACCCTAGCCTACCTCAGTGCGATCCAGTAGAAAAGCTTCCGGACGCTTGCCAGCCGACCCTAGCCTACCTCAGTGCGATCCAGTAGACAAGCTGCTGCTCCCCGGCCAGCCGATCCTATCCTACCTGGAAGCGATCCAGTAGACAAGCTGCCACTCCCCGGCAGCCGAACCTATCTTACCCCAATGTGATCCAGTAGACAAGCTGCCACTCCCCGACCAGCCCGACCATAGCCTATTTCAACGCACTCAAGTAGACGAGCTGCCGTTCCCAGGCCAGCAAACCCTATCCTACCTCAGTGCGATCCAGTAGACAAGCTGCCGCTCCCTGGGCAGCCGACCCTAGCCTACCTCAGTGCGATCCAGTAGAGAAGCTGCCGCTCCCTGGAAAGCCGACCCTAGCCTACCTCAGTGCGATCCAGTAGACAAGCTGCAGCACCCTTGCCAGCCGACCCTAGCCTACCTTAGTGCGATCCAGTAGAGAAGCTGCCGCTCCCTGGACAGCCGACCCTATCCTACCTCAACGCGATCCAGTAGACAAGCTGCCGCTCCCTGGCCAGCCGACCCCAGCCTACCTCAGTGCGATCCAATTGACAAGATGCCGCTCCCTGGCCATCCGACCCTAGCCCACCTCAGTGCGATCCAGTAGACAAGCTGCCGCTCCCTGGCCAGCCGACCCTAGCCCACCTCAGTGCGATCCAGTAGACAAGCTGCCGCTCCCTGGCCAGCCGACCCTAGCCCACCTCAGTGCGATCCAGTAGACAAGCTGCCGTCCCCTGACCAAGCGACCCTAAGCCTACCTCAATGCGATCCAGTAGACAAGCTGCCGCTCCCTAGGCCAGCCTGACCCTAGCCAACCTCAACGCGATCCAGTAGACAAGCTGCCACTTCCCTGCCCAGACGACCCTAGCCTACCTCAACGCGATCCAGTAGACGAGCTGCCGCTCCCGGCAAGCCGGACCCTAGCCTACCTCAAAGCGATCCAGTAGACAGCAGCCCCGCTCCTCGGCCAGGCCGACCCTAGCCCTACCTCAACAGCGATCCAGTAGACAAGCTGCCAACTCACCGTCCAGCAGACCCTATCCTACCTCAACGCGATCCAGTAGACAAGCTGCCACTCCCCGGCCAGCCGACCCTATCCTACCTCAACGCGATCCACTAGACAAGCTGCCGATCTATGGCCAGCCGACCCTAGCCCACCTGAACGTGATCCAATAGACGATCTGCCACTCCCCGGCCAGCCTACCCTATCCTACCTTAAACCAATCCAGTAGACAAGATGCCACTCCCCGGCCAGCCGACCCTATCCTACCTCAACGCGATCCAGTAGGCAAGCTGCCACTCTCCGACCAACCAACCCTAGCCTACCTCAAAGCAATCCAGTAGAGAAGCTGCCGCTCCCTGGTCAGCCGACCCTATCCTACCACAACACCATCCAGTAGACAAGCTGCCACTCCCCGGACAGCCGACCCTATCCTACCTCAACGCGATCCAGTAGACAAGCTGCAACTCCCTGGCAAGCCGACCCTATCCTACCTCAACGCGATCCAGTAGGCAAGCTGCCACTCTCCGACCAGCCAACCCTAGCCTACCACAAAGCAATCCAGTAGAGAAGCTGCCGCTCCCTGGTCAGCCGACCCTACCTACCTCAACGCGATCCAGTAGACAGGCTGCCACTCACCGGCAAGCCGACCCTATCCTACCTCAACGCGATCCAGTAGACAAGCTGCCACTCCCTGGCCAGCCGACCCAGCCTACCTCAGTGCGATCCAGTAGAAAGCTGCCGCTCCCTGGCCAGCCACCCTATCGTACCTCAGTGCGATCCAGTAGACAAGCTGCCGCTCCCCGGCCAGCCGACCCTAGCCTACCTAAAAGCGAACCAGTAGACAAGCTGCCACTCCCCGGCCAGCCAAACCTATCCTACCTCAAAGCGATCCATTAGACAAGCTGCCACTCCCCAGCAGCCGACCCTATCCTACCCCAATGTGATCCAGTAGACAAGCTGCAACTCCCCGGCCAGCCGACCCTAGCTTACCTCAACGCGATCCATTAGACAAGCTGCCACTCCCCGGCAGCCGAACCTATCCTACCCCAATGTGATCCATTAGACAAGCTGCCACTCCCCGGCCAGCCGACCCTAGCCTACCTCAACGCGATCAAGTAGACGAGCTGCCGCTCCCAGGCCAGCAAACCCTATGCTACCTCAGTGCGATCCAGTAGACAAACTGCCGCTCCCTGGGCAGCCGACCCTAGCCTACCTCAGTGCGATCCAGTAGAGAAGCTGCCGCTCCCTGGCCAGCCTAGCCTAGCCTACCTCAGTGCGATCCAGTAGAGAAGGTGCGGCTCCCTTGCCAGCCGACACGGCGTACCTCAACGCGATCATAGACAAGCTGCACTCCGGGCCCAGCGACATTACCCAGCGATCCAGTAGACAAGCTGCCCACCCTGGCCAGCCAACCACAGCCTACCTCAGTGCGATCCTGTAGACAAGCTACAGCTCCCTGGACAGCCAACCCTAGCCCACCTCAGTGCGATCCAGTAGAGAAGCTGCTGCTCCTGGCCAGCCGACCCTAGCCTACCTCATGCGTATCCATTAGACAAGCTGCCTCACCCTGGCCAGCAGACCTAGCCTACCTCAGTGCGATCCAGTAGACAAGCTGCCGCTCCCTGCCAGCCGACCCTAGACCACCTCGGTACGATCCAGTAGAGAAGCTGCCGCTCCCTGGCCAGCCGACCCTAGCCTACCTCAACGCGATCCAGTAGACAAGCTGCCGCTCCCTGACCACACGACCTTATGCTACCTCAACGCGATCCAGTAGACGAGCTGCCGCTCCCTGGCCAGCTGACCCTAGCCTACCTCAACGCGATCCAGTATACGAGCTGCCAATTCCCTGCCAGACGACCCTAGCCTACCTCAACGCGATCCAGTAGACGAGCTGCCGCTCCCCGGCAAGCCGACACTAGCCTACCTCAACGCGATCCAGTAGACGCACCACCGCTCCTCGGCCAGCCTACCCTAGCCTACCTCAACGCGAGCCAGTAGACAGAGCTGCAACTTCCCCGGCCAGCCGACCTATATCCTACCTCACTCGATACAGTAGACAAGCTGCCACTCCCCGGCCAGCCGACCCTATCCTACCTCAACGCGATCCAGTAGACAAGCTGCCACTCCCTGGCCAGCCGACCCTAGCCTACCTCAGTGCGATCCAGTAGACAAGCTGCCGCACCCTGGCCAGCCAACCCTAGCCTACCTCAGTGCGATCCAGTAGACAAGCTGCCGCTCCCTGGCCAGCCGACCCTAGCCTACCTCAGTGCGATCCAGTAGACAAGCTGCCGCTCCCTGGCCAGCCGACCCTAGCCTACCTCAGTGCGATCCAGTAGAGAAGCTGCCGCTCCCTGGCCAGCCGACCCTAGCCTACCTCAATGCGATCCAGTAGACAAGCTGCCTCTCCCTGGCCAGCCGACCCTATCCTACCTCAACGCGATCAGTAGACAAGCTGCCGCTCCCTGGCCAGCCGACCCTAGCTTACCTCAACGCGATCCAGTAGACGAGCTGCCACTCCCTGGCCAGCCGACCTAGCCTACCTCAACGCGATCCAGTAGACAAGCTGCCACTCCCTGGCCAGCCGACCCTATCCTACCTCAACGCGATACAGTAGACGAGCTGCCGCTTCCCGGCAAGCCGACCCTAGCCTACCTCAACGCGATCCAGTAGACGCACCACCGCTCATCGGCCAGCCGACCCTATCCTACCTCAACGCGATCCAGTAGACAAGCTGCAACTCCCCGGCCAGCCGACCTTATCCTACCTCAGTGCGATCCAGTAGCCAAGCTGCCGCTCCCTTGCCATCCAACCCTATCCTACCTCAACGCGATCCAGTAGCCATGGTGCCACTCCCCGGCTAGCCGACCCTATCCTACGTCAACGCGATCGAGTAGACAAGCTGCAGCTCCCTGGCCAGCCGACCCTATCATACCCCAACGCGATTCAGTATACGAGCTGCCACTCCCTAGCCAGCCGACCCTAGCCTACTTCAACGCGATCCAGTAGACGAACTGGCGCTCCCCGGCAAGCCGACCCTAGCCTACCTCAACGCGATCCAGTAGACGCATCAGCGCTACTCGGCCAGCCTACCATACCCTAACTCATCGCGATCTAGTAGACAAGCTGCAACTCCCCGGCCAACCGACCCTATCCTACCTCAACGCGATACATTAGACAAGCTGCCATTCTACAGCCTGCCGACCCTAACCTACATCAACGCGATCCAGTAGACAAGCTGCCACTCCCTGGCAAGCCGACCCTATCCTACCTCAAAGCGATCCAGTAAGCAAGCTGCCACTCTCCGACCAACCAACCCTAGCCTACCACAAAGCAATCCAGTAGAGAAGCTGCCGCTCCCAGGTCAGCCGACCCTATCCTACCACAACACCATCCAGTAGACAAGCTGCCACTCCCTGGCCAGCCGACCCTATCCTACCTCAACGCGATCCAGTAGACAAGCTGCCACTCCCTGGCCAGCCGACCCCAGCCTACCTCAGTGCGATCCAGTAGAAAAGCTGCCGCTCCCTGGCCAGCCACCCTATCGTACCTCAGTGCGATCCAGTAGACAAGCTGCCGCTCCCCGGCCAGCCGACCCTAGCCTACCTAAAAGCGATCCAGTAGACAAGCTGCCACTTCCCGGCCAGCCGAATCTATCCTACCTCAAAGCGATCCATTAGACAAGCTGCCACTCCCCAGCAGCCGACCCTATCCTACCCCAATGTGATCCAGTAGACAAGCTGCCACTCCCCGGCCAGTCGACCCTAACTTACCTCAACGCGATCCATTAGACAAACTGCCACTCCCCGGTAGCCGAACCTATCCTACCCCAATGTGATCCAGTAGACAAGCTGCCACTCCCCGGCCAGCCGACCCTAGCCTACCTCAACGCGATCAAGTAGACGAGCTGCCGCTCCTAGGCCAGCAAACCCTATGCTACCTCAGTGCGATCCAGTAGACAAACTGCCGCTCCCTGGGCAGCCGACCCTAGCCTACCTCAGTGCGATCCAGTAGAGAAGCTGCCGCTCCCTGGCCAGCCTAGCCTAGCCTACCTCAGTGCGATCCAGTAGAGAAGGTGCGGCTCCCTTGCCAGCCGACCCTGGCGTACCTCAACGCGATCCAATAGACAAGCTGCCACTCCCCGGCCAGCCGACATTACCTCAGTGCGATCCAGTAGACAAGCTGCCGCACCCTGGCCAGCCAACCACAGCCTACCTCAGTGCGATCCTGTAGACAAGCTACAGCTCCCTGGACAGCCAACCCTAGCCCACCTCAGTGCGATCCAGTAGACAACCTGCAGCTCCCTGGTAAGCCGACCCTAGCCTACCTCAGTGCGATCCAGTAGAGAAGCTGCCGCTCACTGGCCAGCCGACCCTAGCCTACCTCAGTGCTATCCATTAGACAAGCTGCCTCACCCTGGCCAGCAGACACTAGCCTACCTCCGTGCGATCCAGTAGAGAAGCTGCCGCTCCCCGGCCAGCCGACCCTATCCTACCTCAACGCGATCCAGTAGACAAGCTGCCGCTTCCTGCCCAGCCGACCCTAGCTTACCTCGGCGCGATTCAGTAGACGAGCTGCTACTCCCTGGCCAGCCGACTCTATCCTACATCAACGTGATCCAGTATACGAGCTGCCAATTCCCTGCCAGACGACCCTAGCCTACTTCAACGCGATCCAGTAGACGAGCTGCCGCTTCCCGGCAAGCCGACCCTAGCCTACCTCAACGGGATCCAGTAGACGCACCACCGCTCATCGGCCAGCCGACCCTATCCTACTTCAACGCGATCCAGTAGACAAGCTGCAACTCCCCGGTCACACCGACCGTATCCTACCTCAACGCGATACATTAGACAAGCTGCCACTCCCCGGCCAGCCGACCCTATCCTACTTCAAACCGATCCAGTAGACAAGCTGCCACTCCCCGGCCAGCCGACCCTATCCTACCTCAACGCAATCCAGTAGACAAGCTGCCAGTCTCCGACCAGACGACCCTAACCTACCTCAACGCGGTCCACTGGACAAGCTGACATTCAATGGCCAGCCGACCCTAGCCCACTCGAACGGGATCCAGTAGTCGATCTCCCACTCCCCGGCCAGCCTACCCTATCCTACCTCAACGCGATCCAGTAGACAAGCTGCCACTCCCCGGCCAGCCGACCCTAGCCTACCTCAACGCGATCCAGTAGACAAGCTGCCACTCCCCGGCCAGCCGACCCTATCCTACCTCAGTGCGATCCAGTAGACAAGCTGCCGCTCCCCTGGCCAGCCGACCCTAGCCTACCTCAACGCGATCCAGTAGACAAGCTGCCGCTCCCCTGGCCAGCCGACCCTAGCCTACCTCAGTGCGATCCAGTAGACAAGCTGCCGCTCCCTGGCCAGCCTACCCTAGCCTACCTCAGTGCGATCCAGTAGAGAAGCTGCCGCTCCCTGGCCAACCGACCCTAGCCCACCTCAGTGCGATCCAGTAGACAAGCTGCCGCTCCCTGGCCAGCCGACCCTAGCCTACCTCAATGCGATCCAGTAGAGAAGCTGCCGCTCCCTGGCCAGCCGACCCTATCCTACCTCAACGCGATCCAGTAGACAAGCTGCCTCTCCCTGGCCAGCCAACCCTATCCTACCTCAACGCGATCAGGTAGACAAGCTGCCACTACCCTGCCAGCCGACCCTATCCTACCTCAACGCGATCCAGTAGGCAAGCTTCCATTCTCCGACCAGCCGACCCTAGCCTACCTCAACGCAATCCAGTAGAGAAGCTGAAGCTCCCTTGTCAGCCGACCTTACCCTACCTCAACGCCATCCAGTAGACAAGCTGCCACTCCCCGGACAGCCGAACCTATCCTACCTCCATTATACGAGCTGCCAATTCCCTGCCAGACGACCCTAGCCTACCTCAACGCGATCCAGTAGACGAGCTGCCGCTTCCCGGCAAGCCGACCCTAGCCTACCTCAACGCGATCCAGTAGACGCACCACCGCTCATCGGCTAGACGACCCTATCCTACTTCAACGCGATCCAGTAGACAACATGCAACTCCCCGGTCAGCCGACCGTATCCTACCTCAACGCGATACATTAGACAAGCTGCCACTCCCCGGCCAGCCGACCCAAGCCTACCTCAGTGCGATCCAGTAGGGAAGCTGCTGCTCCCTGGCCAGCCGACTCTAGCCTACCTCATTGCGATCCAGTAGAGAAGCTGCCTCACCCTGGCCAGCAGACACTAGCCTACCTCAGTGCGATCCAGTAGAGAAGCTGCCGCTCCAGGCCAGCCGACCCTATCCTACCTCAACGCGATCCAGTAGACAAGCTGCCGCTCCCTTGCCCAGCCGACCCTAGCTTACCTCGGCGCGATCCAGTAGACAAGCTGCCGCTCCCTGGCTACCCGACCCTAGCCCACTTCAGTGCGATCCAGTAGACAAACTGCCTCTCCCTGGCCAGCCGACCCTAGCCCACCTCAGTGCGATCCAGTAGACAAGCTGCCGCTCCCAGGCCATCCGATCATATAATACCTCAACGCGATCCAGTAGCCAAGCTGCCACTCGCTGGCCAGCCGACACTATCCTAATTCAACGCGATCCAGTAGACAAGCTGCCGTTCCCTGGCCAGCTGAACCTATCCTACCTCAACGCGATCCAGTATACGTGCTGCCACTCCCTGGTCAGCCGACCCTAGCCTACCTCAGTGCGATCCAGTAGACAAGCTACCTCACCCTGGCCAGCCGACCCTAGCCTACCTCAGTGCGATCCAGTAGACAAGCTGCCGCTCCCTGGCCAGCCGACCCTATCCTACCTCAACGCGATCCAGTAGACAAGCTGCCTTACCCTGGCCAGCCGATCCTAACGTACTTCAAGGCAATGCAGTAGACAAGCTGCCGCTCCCTGGCCAGCAGACCCTAGCTTACCTCAACGCGATCCAGTAGACTAGCTGCCACTCCATGGCTAGCCGACCCTAGCCTACCTCAAAGGGATCCAGTATACATGCTGCCAATTTCCTGCCAGACGACCCTACCCTACCTCAACGCGATCCAGTAGACGAACTGCCGCTCCCCGGCAATACGACCCTAGCCTACCTCAACGCGATCCAGTAGACCCACTACCGCTCCTCGGCCAGCCGACACTAGCCTACCTCAACGCGATCCAGTAGATAATCTGTAACTCCCGGGCCAGGCGACCCTATACAACCTCAACGCGATACAGTAGAAAAGCTGCCACTCCCCGGCCAGCCTACCCTATCCTACCTCAACATGATCCACTAGACAAGTTGCCACTCCCCGGCCAGCCGACCCTAGCGTACCTCAACGCGATCCAGTAGACAAGCTGTCATTCCCCGGCTAGCCGACCTTACCTCAGTGCGATCCAGTAGACAAGATGCCGCACCCTGGCCAGCCAACCCTAGCCTACCTCAGTGCGATCTAGTAGACAAGCTACAGCTCCCTGGACAGCCGACCCTAGCCTACCTCAGTGCGATCCAGTAGAGAAGATGCCGCTCCCTAACCAGCCGACCCTAGCCTACCTCAGTGCGATACAGTAGACAAGCTGCCTCACCCTGGCCAGCAGACACTAGCCTACCTCAATGCGATCCAGTAGAGAAGGTGCCGCTCCCCGGCCAGCCGACCCTATCCTACCTCAACGCGATCCAGTAGACAAACTGCCGCTCCCTGGCCAGCCGACCCTAGCTTACCTCTACACGATTCAGTAGACGAGCTGCTACTCCCTGGCCAGCCGACTCTAGCCTACATCAACGCGATCCAGTATACGAGCTGCAAATTCCCTGCCAGACGACCCTAGCCTACCTCAACGCGATACAGTAGACGAGCTGCCGCTTCCCGGCAAGATGACCCTAGCCTACCTCAACGCGATCCAGTAGACGCACCACCGCTCATCGGCCAGCCGACCCTATCCTACTTCAACGCGATCCAGTAGACAAGCTGCAACTCCCCGGCCAGCCGACCGGATCCTACCTCAACGCGATAAATTAGACAAGCTGCCACTCCCCGGCCAGCCGACCCTATCCTACTTCAAACCGATCCAGTAGACAAGCTGCCACTCTCCGACCAGACGAACTTAACCTACCTGAACGCGGTCCACTAGACAAGCTCACTTTCTATTGCCGACCCTAGCCCACTCGAACGGGATCCAGTAGACGATCTGCCACTCCCCGGCCAGCCTATCCTATCCTACCTCAACACGATCGAGTAGACAAGATGCCACTCCCCGGCCAGCCGACCCTAGCGTACCTCAACGCGATACAGTATACAAACTGCCACTCACCGGCCACCCAACCCTAACCGACCTCAGTGCGATCCGGTAGACAAGCTGCAACTCCCCGGCCAGCCGACCGGATCCTACCTCAACGCGATATATTAGACAAGCTGCCACTCCCCGGCCAGCCGACCCTAGCGCACCTCAACGCGATTCAGTAGACAAACTGCCACTCACCGGCCACCCAACTCTAACCGACCTCAGTGCGATCCGGTAGACAAACTGCCGCACCCTGGCCAGCCAACCCTAGCCTACCTCAGTGCGATTCAGTATACAAGCTGCAGCTCCCTGGCCAGCCGACCCTAGCTCACCTCAGTGCGAGATAGTAGACAAGCTGCCGCTCCCTGGCCAGCCTACCCTATCCTACCTCAGTGTGTTCTAGTAGAGAAGCTGCCACTCCCTGGCCAGCCGACCCTAGACTACCTCAAAGTGATCCAGTAGACAAGCTGCCTCACCCTGGCCAGCCGACCCTAGCCTACCTCAGTGCAATCCAGTAGACAAGCTGCCGCTCCCTGGCCCTGCAACCCTATCCTACCTCAACGCGATCCAGTAGCCAAGCTGCCACTCCCCGGCCAGCCGACCCTATCCTACTTTAACGCGATCCAGTAGACAAGCTGCCGCTCCCTGGCCAGCCGACCCTTTCCTACCTCAACGCGATCCAGTATACGAGCTGCCACTCCTTGGCCAGCCGACACTAGGCTACCTCAACGCGATCCATTAGACGAGCTGCCATTCCCTGGCCAGCCGACCATACCCTACCTCAACGCGATACAGTATACGAACTGCAAATTCCCTGCCAGAAGACCCTAGCCTAAATCAACGCGATCCAGTAGACGAGCTGCCGCTTCCCGGCAAGCCGACGCTAGCCTACCTCAACGCGATCCAGTAGACGCACCACCGCTCCTCGTCCAGCTGACCCTAGCCTACCTCAACCCGATCCAGTAGAGAAGCTGCAACTCCCCGGCCAGCCGATCCTATCCTACCTCAAAGCGATACATTAGGCAAGCTGTCATTCCCCCGCCAGCCAACCCTATCCTACCTCAACGCGATCCAATAGACAAGCTGCAACTCCCCGGCCAGCCGACCCTATCGTATCTCAACGCGATCCAGTATGCAAGCTTCCACTCTCCGACCAGCCGACTCTAGCCTACCTCAGCGCAATCCAGTAGAGAAGCTGCCGCTCTCTGGTCAGCTGACCCTATCCTACCTCAACACCATCCAGTAGACAAGCTGCCACTCCCCGGACAGCCGACACTATCCTACCTCAACGCGATCCAGTAGACAAGCTGCCGCTCCCTGGATAGCCGACCCTAGCCCACCTCAGTGTGATCCAGTAGACAAGCTGCCACTCACTGGCCAGCCGACGCTAGCCGACCTCAGTGCGATCCAGTACACAAGCTGCCGCTCCCTGGCCAGCCGACCCTAGCCCACCTCAGTGCGATCCAGTAGACAAGCTGCCGCTCCCTGGCCATCCGATCCTATCCTACCTCAACGCGATCCAGTAGCCAAGCTGCCACTCGCCGGCCAGCCGACCCTATTCTAATTCAACGCGATCCAGTAGAGAAGCTGCCGCTCCTTGGCCAGCCGAACCTATCCTACCTCAACGCGATCCAGTATACGTGCTGCCACTCCCTGGCCAGCCGACTCTAGCCTACCTCAACGCGATCCAGTAAACGAGCTGCCACTCCCTGGCCTGCCGACCCTAGCCTACCTCAACGCGATCCAGTATACGAGCTGCCAATTCCCTGCTAGACGACCCTAGCCTACCTCAACGCGATCAAGTAGACTAGCTGCCGCTCCCCGGCAAGCCGACCCGAGCCTACCTCAACGCGATCCAGTAGACTCACCACCGCTCCTCGGCCAGACGACCCTATCCTACCTCAACGCGATACAGTAGGCAAGCTGCCACTCCCCGGCCAGTCGACCCTAGCCTACCTCAACGCGATCCAGTAGAAAAGCTGCCACTCCCCGGCCAGCCAACGCTAACCTACCTCAGTGCGATCCAGTAGACAAGCTGCCGCACCCTGGACAGCCAACCCTAGCCTACCTCAGTGCGATCCAGTAGAGAAGCTGCCGCTCCTTGGGCAGCCGACCCTAGCCTACCTCAGTGCGATCCAGTAGACAATCTGCCGCTCCCTGACCAGCCGACCCTAACCTACCTCAGTGCGATCCAGTAGACAAGCTGCCTCTCCCTGGGCAGCCGACCCTAGCCTACCTCAGTGCGATCCAGTAGACAAGCTGCCTCACACTGGCCAGCCGACCCTAACATACCTCAGTGCGATCCAGTAGAGAAGCTGCCGCTTCCTGGCCAGCCGACCCTATCCTACCTCACCGTGATCCAGTAGCCAAGTTGCCACTTCTCGGACAGCCGACCTTAGCCTACCTCAAAGCGATCCAGTAGAAAAACTGCCACTTCCTGGCGAGCCGACCCTAGCCTACCTCAACGCGATCCAGTAGACGAGCTGCCACTTCCCGGCCAGACGACCCTATCCTACCTCAACGCGATCCAGCAGACGAGCCGCCACTCCCCGGGCAGCTAACCCTAGCGTACCTCAACGCGATCCAGTAGATGAGCTGACGCTCCCCGGCCAGCCATCCTAGCCTACCTCAACGCGATCAAGTAGACGAGCTACCGCTCCCCTGGCAGCCGACACAGCCTACCTCAACGCGATCCAATAGACAAGCTGCCACTCATCGGCCAGCCGACCCTATCCTACCTAAACGCGATCCAGTAGACGAGCTGCCAATCCCCGGCCAGCCGACCCTACCATGCCTCAACGCGATCCAGTAGACAAGCTGCCACTCCCCGGCCAGCTGATCCTATCCTACGTCAAAGCGATCCGGTAGACAAGCTGCCACTTCTCGGCCAGCCGACCGTAACCTACCTCAGTGCCATCTAGTAGACAAGCTGATGAACCCTGGCCAGCCAACACTAGCGAACCTCAGTGCGATCCAGTATACAAGCTGCCACTCTAAGGCAAGCCGACCCTAGCCCACCTCGGTGCGATCCAATAGACAAGCTGCCGCTCGCTAGCCAGCCAACCCTAGCCTACATCAGTGCGATCCAGTAGAGAAGGTGCCGCTCCATGGCCAGCCGACCCTAGCCTACCTCAGTGCGATCCAGTAGACAAACTGCCGCACCCTGGCCGTCTGATACTAGCCTACCTCAGTGCGATCCAGTAGAGAAGCTGCCGCTCTCTTGCCAGCCGACCCTATCCTACCTCAGTCCGATCCAGTAGACAAGCTGCCACTCCATGGCCAGCCGACCCTAGCCTACCTCAACGTGATCCAGTGGACAAGCTGCCGCTCCCTTGCCTGCCGACCCTTTCCTACCTCAACGCGATCCAGAGGACGAGCTACCACTCCCCGGCCAGCCGACCCTAGCCCACTTCAATGCGACCCAGTAGACGAGCTGCTACTCCCCTGCCAGCCGACCCTATCCTACCTCATCGCGATCCAGTAGACAAGCTGCCACTCCCCGGCCAGCAGACACTAGCATACCTCAACACGATCCAGTAGAGAAGCTGCCACTCCACGGCCAGCCGACCCTAGCGTACCTCAGTGCGATACAGTAGACAAGCTGCTGCTCCCGGGCAGCCAACCCTAGCACACCTCAACGCGATCCAGTAGACAAGCTGCTACTCAGCGGCCAGCCGACCCTAGCCTACCTCAATGCGATCCAGTAGAGAAGCTGCCGCTCCCTGACCAGCCGTCCCTATCCTACCTCAGTGCGATCCAGTAGACAAGCTGCCGCTCCGTGGCCAGCCAACACTAGCCTACCTCAACGCGATCCAGTAGACAAGGTGCCGCTCCCCGGCCAGCCTGACCCTATCCTTCCTCAACGCGATCCAGTAGACAAGCTGCCACTTCCCGACCAGACGACCAAAGCCTACCTCAACTCGATCCAGTGGACGAGCTGCCACTCCCTAGACAGCCGACCCTATCCTACCTCAACGCGATCCAGTAGACAAGCTGCCACTCCCCGGCCAGCCGACCCTAGCCTACCTCAACGCGATCCAGTAGACAAGCTGCCACTCCCCGGCCAGCCGATCCTAGCCTACCTCAACGCGATCCAGTAGACAAACTGCCACTACTCGGCCAGCCGACACTATCCTACCTCAACGCGATACAGTACCCGAGCTGGCACTCCCCGGCTAGCCCATCCCATCCTAACGTAACGTGATCCAATAGACGAGCTGCCGCTCCCTGGCCAGCCCACACTCTCCTACCTCAACGTGATCCAGTAGAAGAGCTGCCACTCCCCGGCCAGCCGACCCTATCCTACCTCTACGTGATCCAGTAGACGAGTGCCACCCCCCGACCAACCGACCCTATCCTACCTCAACGCGGTCCAGTAGACAAGCTGCCACTACCCGGCCAGCCGACCCTAGCGTCCCTCAGTGCGATCCAGTAGACAAGCTTCCGCACGCTTGCCAGCCGACCCTAGCCTACTTCAGTGCGATCCAGTAGAGAAGCTGCCGCTCTCTGGCCAGCCGACCCTATCCTACCTCAGTGCGATCCAGTAGACAAGCTGCTGCTCCCCGGCCAGCCGACCTTAGCCTACCTGGAAGCGATCCAGTAGACAAGCTGCCACTCCCCGGTAGCCTACCCTATCCTACCCCAATGTGATCCAGTACACAAGCTGCCACTCCCCGGCCAGCCGACCATAGCCTACCTCAACGCGATCAAGTAGACGAGCTGCCGCTCCCAGGCCAACCAACCCTATCCTACCTCAATGCGATCCAGTAGACAAGCTGCCGCTCCCTGGGCAGCCGACCCTAGCCTACCTCAGTGTGATCCAGTAGAGAAGCTGCCGCATCCTGTCCAGCCGACCCTAGCCTACCTTAGTGCGATCCAGTAGAGAAGCTGCCGCTCCCAGGTCAACCGACCCTATCCTACCTCAACACCATCCAGTAGACAAGCTGCCACTCCCCGGCCAACCGACCCTATCCCACTTTAACGCGATCCAGTAGACAAGCTGACGCTCCCTGGCCATCCGACCTTAGCCCACCTCATTGCGATCAAGTAGACAAGCTGCCGCTCCCTGGCCAGCCGACCATAACCCACCTCAGTGCGATCCAGTAGACAAGCTGCCGCTCCCTTGCCAGCCGACCCTATCCTACTTCAGTGCGATCCAGTAGACAAGCTGCCGCTCCTTGGCCAGCCGACCCTAGCCTACATCAACGCGATCCAGTATACCAGCTGCCAATTCCCTGCCAGACGACCCTAGCCTACCTCAACGCGATTCAGTAGACGAGCTGCCGCTTCCCGGCAAGCCGAACCTAACCTACCTCAACGAGATCCAGTAGACCCACCACCGCTCATCGGCCAGCCGACCCTATCCTACCTCAACGCGATCCATTAGACAAGCTGCAACTCCCCGGCCAGCCGACCCTATCCTACCTCAACGCGATACATTAGACAAGCTCCCACTCCCCGGCCAGCCGACACTATCCTACTTTCAACGCGATCCAAAAGACAAGCTACCACTCCCAGGCCAGCGACCCTATCCTACCTCAACGCGATCCAATAGACAAGCTGCCACTCTCCGACCAGCCGACCCTACCCTACCTCAACGCGATCCACTAGACAAGCTGCCACTCTATGGCCAGCCGACCCTAGCCCACCTGAACGCGATCCATTAGACGATGTGCCACTCCCCGGCAATCCTACCCTATCTTACCACAACACGATCCAGTAGACAAGCTGCCACTCCCCGGCCAGTCGACCCTAGCGTACCTCAACGCGAACCAGTAGACAAACTGCCACTCGCCGGCTAGCCAACCCTAACCGACCTCAGTGAGATCCAGTAGATAAGCTGCCGCACCCTGGCCAGCCAACCCTAGCCTACCTCAGTGCGATCCAGAAGACAAGCTGCCGCTCCCTGGCCAGCCGACCCTATTCCACCTCAGTGCGATCCAGTAGACAAGCTGCCGCTCCCTGGCCAGCCTACCCTAGCCTACCTCAGTGCGATCCAGGAGAGAAGCTGCCGCTCCCTGGCCAGCAGACCCTAGCCTACATCAATGCGATCCAGTAGACAAGCTGCCGCACCCTGGCCAGCCGACCCTAGCCTACCTTAGTGCGATCCATTAGAGAAGGTGCCGCTCCCAGGTCAGCCGACACTATCCTACCCCAACACCATCCAGTAGACAAGCTGCCGCTCCATCGCCAGCCGACCCTAGCCTACCTCAGTGCGATCCAGTAGACAAGCTGCCGCTCCCTGGCCATCCGACCCTAGCCCACCTCAGTGCGATCAAGTAGACAAGCCGCCGCTCCCTGGCCAGCCGACCATAGCCCACCTAAGTGCGATCCAGTAGACAAGCTGCCGCTCCTTGGCCAGCCGACCCTATCCTACCTTAGTGCGATCCAGTAGAAAAGCTTCCGCTCCCTGGCCAGCCGACCCTAGCCTACATCAACGCGATCCAGTATACCAGCTGCCAATTCCCTGCCAGACGACCCTAGCCTACCTCAACGCGATTCAGTAGACGAGCTGCCGCTTCCCGGCAAGCCGAACCTAACCTACCTCAACGAGATCCAGTAAACCCACCACCTCTCATCGGCCAGCCGACCCTAGCCTAACTCAACGCGATCCATTAGACAAGCTGCAACTCCCCGGCCAACCGACACTATCCTACCTCAACGCGATACATTAGACAAGCTCCCACTCCCCGGCCAGCCGACCCTATCCTACTTCAACGCGATCCAGTAGACAAGCTGCCACTCCCCGGCCAGCCGACCCTATCCTACCTCAATGCGATCCAGTAGACAAGCTGCCACTCTCCGACCAGCCGACCCTAGCCTACCTCAACGCGATCCACTAGACAAGCTGCCACTCTATGGCCAGCCGACCCTAGCCCACCTGAACGCGATCCAGTAGATGATCTGCCACTCCCCGGCCAGCCTACCCTACCGTGCCACAACACGATCCAGTAGACAAGCTGCCACTCCCCGGCCAGCCGACCCTAGCGTACCTCAACGCGATCCAGTAGACAAACTGCCACTCACCTGGCCAGCCAACCCTAACCGACCTCAGTGCGATCCAGTAGACAAGCTGCCGCACCCTGGCCAGCCAACCCTAGCCTACCTCAGTGCGATCCAGTAGACAAGCTGCCGCTCCCTGGCCAGCCGACCCTAGCCCACCTCAGTGCGATCCAGTAGACAAGCTGCCGCTCCCTGGCCAGCCTACCCTAGCCTACCTCAGTGCGATCCAATAGAGAAGCTGCCGCTCCCTGGCCAGCCGACCCTAGCCTACCTCAATGCGATCCAGTAGACAAGCTGCCTCACCCTGGCCAGCCGACCCTAGCCTACCTCAGTGCGATCCAGTAGCCAAGCTGCCGCTCCCTGGCCATCCAACCCTATCCTACCTCAACGCGATCCAGTAGCCAAGCTGCCACTCCCCGGCCAGCCGACCCTATCCTACTTCAACACGATCCAGCAGACAAGCTGTCGCTCCCTGGCCAGCCGACCCTATCCTACCTCAACGCGATTCAGTATACGAGCTGCCACTCCCTAGCCAGCCGACCCTAGCCTACCTCAACGCGATCCAGTATACGAGCTACCAATTCCCAGCCAGACGACCCTAGCCTACCTCAACGTGATACAGTAGACGCACCACCGCTCCTCGGCCAGCCTACCATAGCCTACCTCAACGCGATCCAATAGACAAGCTGCAACTCCCCGGCCAGCCGACCCTATCCTACCTCAACGCGATACATTAGACAAGCTGCCATTCTCCGGCAGGCCGACCCTATCCTACCTCAACGCGATCCAGTAGACAAGGTACCACTCCCTGGCCAGGCGACCCTATCCTATCTCAACACGATCCAGTAGGCAAGCTGCCACTCTCCGACCAACTAACCCTAGCCTACCTCAACGCAATCCAGTAGAGAAGCTGCCGCTCCCCGGTCAGCCGACCCTATCCTACCTCAACACCATCCAGTAGACAAGCTGCCGCTCCTTGGCCAGCCACCCTATCGTACCTCAGTGCGATCCAGTAGACAAGATGTCGCTCCCCGGCCACCCGACCCTAGCCTACCTAAAAGCGCTTCTGTAGACAAGCTGCCACTCCCCCGGCAGGCCGACCCTATCCTACCTCAAAGCGATCCATTAGATAAGCTGCCACTCCCCGGCAGTCGACACTATCGTACCCCAATGGGATCCAGTAGACAAGCTGCCACTCCCCGGCCAGCAGAACCTATCCTACCCCAATGTGATCCAGCAGACAAGATGCCACTCCCGGCCAGCCAACCCTAGCCTACCTCAACGTGAACAAGTACACGAGCTGCCGCTCCCAGGCCAGCCAACCCTATCCTAACTCAGAGCGATCCAATAGACAAACTGCCGCTCCCAGGGCAGCCGACCCTAGCCTATCTCAGTGCGATCCAGTAGAGAAGCTGCCGCTCCCTGGCCAGCCGACCCTAGCCTACCTCAGTGCGATCCAGTAGACAAGCTGCCGCACCCTGGCCAGCCTACCCTAGCCTACATTAGTGCGATCCAGTAGAGAAGCTTCCGCTCCCTGGTCAGCCGACCCTATCCTATCTCAACACCATCCAGTAGACAAGCTGCCACTCCCCGGCCAGCCGATACTATCCTACCACAACGCGATCTAATAGACAAGATGCCGCTCCCTGGACACCCGACCCCATTCTACCTCAGTGCGATCCAGTAGACAAGCTGCCGCTCCCAGGACAGCTGACCCTAGCCCACCTCAGTGCGATCCAGTAGACAAGATGCCGCTCCCTGGCCAGCATACCCTAGCCCACCTCAGTGCGATCCAGTAGACAAGCTGCCGCTCCCTGGCCAGCCGATACTAGACCACCTCACTGCGATCCGTTAGACAACCTGCCGCTCCCTGGCCAGCCGACCCTAGCCTATCTCAGTGCGATACAGTAGAGAAGCTGCCGCTCCCTGGCCAGCCGACCCTAGCCTACCTCAGTGCGATCCAGTAGACAAGCTGCATCACCCTGGCCAGCCGACCATAGCCTACCTCAGTGCGATCCAGTAGACAAGCTGCCGCACCCTGGCAAGCCTACCCTAGCCTACCTTAGTGCGATCCATTAGAGAAGCTTCCGCTCCCTGGTCAGCCGACACTATCCTATCGCAACACCATCCAGTAGACAAGCTGCCACTCCCCGGCCAGCCGATACTATCCTACCACAACGCGATCTAGTAGACAAGATGGCGCTCCCTGGACAGCCGACACCATTCTACCTCAGTGCGATCCAGTAGACAAGCTGCCGCTCCCAGGACAGCTGACCCTAGCCCACCTGAGTGCGATCCAGTAGACAAGCTGCCGCTCCCTGGCCAGCATACCCTTGCCCACCTCAGTGCGATCCAGTTGACAAGCTGCCGCTCCCTGGCCAGCCGATACTAGCCCACCTCAGTGCTATCCGTTAGACAACCTGCTGCTCCCTGGCCAGCCGACCCTAGCCTATCTCAGTGCGATCCAGTAGAGAAGCTGCCGCTCCCTGGCCAGCCGACCATAGCCTACCTCAGTGCGATCCAGTAGACAAGCTGCCGCACCCTGGCAAGCCTACCCTAGCCTACCTTAGTGCGATCCATTAGAGAAGCTTCCGCTCCCTGGTCAGCCGACCCTATCCTATCGCAACACCATCCAGTAGACAAGCTGCCACTCCCCGGCCAGCCGATACTATCCTACCACAACGCGATCTAGTAGACAAGATGCCGCTCCCTGGACAGCCGACACCATTCTACCTCAGTGCGATCCAGTAGAGAAGCTGCCGCTCCCTGGCCAGCCGACCATAGCCTACCTCAGTGCGATCCAGTAGACAAGCTGCCTCACCCTGGCCAGCCGACCCTAGCCTACCTCAGTGCGATCCAGTAAACAAGCTGCCGCACCCTGGCCAGCCGACCCTAGCCTACCTTAGTGCGATCCATTAGAGAAGGTGCCGCTCCCAGGTCAGCCGACACTATCCTACCCCAACACCATCCAGTAGACAAGCTGCCGCTCCATCGCCAGCCGACCCTAGCCTACCTCAGTGCGATCCAGTAGACAAGCTGCCGCTCCCTGGCCATCCGACCCTAGCCCACCTCAGTGCGATCAAGTAGACAAGCCGCCGCTCCCTGGCCAGCCGACCATAGCCCACCTAAGTGCGATCCAGTAGACAAGCTGCCGCTCCTTGGCCAGCCGACCCTATCCTACCTTAGTGCGATCCAGTAGAAAAGCTTCCGCTCCCTGGCCAGCCGACCCTAGCCTACATCAACGCGATCCAGTATACCAGCTGCCAATTCCCTGCCAGACGACCCTAGCCTACCTCAACGCGATTCAGTAGACGAGCTGCCGCTTCCCGGCAAGCCGAACCTAACCTACCTCAACGAGATCCAGTAGACCCACCACCTCTCATCGGCCAGCCGACCCTAGCCTAACTCAACGCGATCCATTAGACAAGCTGCAACTCCCCGGCCAACCGACACTATCCTACCTCAACGCGATACATTAGACAAGCTCCCACTCCCCGGCCAGCCAACCCTATCCTACTTCAACGCGATCCAATAGACAAGCTACCACTCCCCGGCCAGCCGACCCTATCCTACCTCAATGCGATCCAGTAGACAAGCTGCCACTCTCCGACCAGCCGACCCTAGCCTACCTCAACGCGATCCACTAGAGAAGCTGCCACTCTATGGCGAGCCGACCCCTAGCCCACCTGAACGTGATCCAGTAGATGATCTGCCACTCCCCGGCCAGCCTACCCTACCGTGCCACAACACGATCCAGTAGACAAGCTGCCACTCCCCGGCCAGCCGACCCTAGCGTACCTCAACGCGATCCAGTAGACAAACTGCCACTCACCGGCCAGGCAACCCTAACCGACCTCAGTGCAATCCAGTAGACAAAGTGCCGCACCCTGGCCAGCCAACCCTAGCTTACCTCAGTGCGATCCAGTAGACAACCTGCCGCTCCCTGGCCAGCCGACCCTAGACCACCTCAGTGCGATCCAGTAGACAAGCTGCCGCTCCCTGGCCATCCTACCCTAGCCTCCATCAGTGCGATCCAATAGAGAAGCTGCCGCTCCCTGGCCAGCCGACCCTAGCCTACCTCAATGCGATCCAGTAGACAAGCTGCATCACCCTGGCCAGCCGACCATAGCCTACCTCAGTGCGATCCAGTAGCCAAGCTGCCGCTCCCTTGCCATCCAACACTATCCTACCTCAACGCGATCCAGTAGCCAAGCTGCCACTCCCCGGCCAGCCGACCATATCCTACTTCAACACGATCCAGCAGACAAGCTGCAGCTCCCTGGCCAGCCGACCCTATCCTACCTCAACGCGATTCAGTATACGAGCTGCCACTCCCTAGCCAGCCGACCCTAGCCTACCTCAACGCGATCCAGTATACGAGCTACCAATTCCCAGCCAGACGACCCTAGCCTACCTCAACGTGATACAGTAGACGCACCACCGCTCCTCGGCCAGCCTACCATAGCCTACCTCAACGCGATCCAGTAGACAAGCTGCAACTCCCCGGCCAGCCGACCCTATCCTACCTCAACGCGATACATTAGACAAGCTGCCATTCTCCGGCAGGCCGACCCTATCCTACCTCAACGCGATCCAGTAGACAAGGTACCACTCCCTGGCCAGGCGACCCTATCCTATCTCAACACGATCCAGTAGGCAAGCTGCCACTCTCCGACCAACCAACCCTAGCCTACCTCAACGCAATCCAGTAGAGAAGCTGCCGCTCCCCGGTCAGCCGACCCTATCCTACCTCAACACCATCCAGTAGACAAGCTGCCGCTCCTTGGCCAGCCACCCTATCGTACCTCAGTGCGATCCAGTAGACAAGATGTCGCTCCCCGGCCACCCGACCCTAGCCTACCTAAAAGCGCTTCTGTAGACAAGCTGCCACTCCCCCGGCAGGCCGACCCTATCCTACCTCAAAGCGATCCATTAGATAAGCTGCCACTCCCCGGCAGTCGACACTATCGTACCAAAATGGGATCCAGTAGACAAGCTGCCACTCCCCGGCCAGCAGAACCTATCCTACCCCAATGTGATCCAGTAGACAAGATGCCACTCCCGGCCAGCCAACCCTAGCCTACCTCAACGTGAACAAGTACACGAGCTGCCGCTCCCAGGCCAGCCAACCCTATCCTAACTCAGAGCGATCCAATAGACAAACTGCCGCTCCCAGGGCAGCCGACCCTAGCCTATCTCAGTGCGATCCAGTAGAGAAGCTGCCGCTCCCTGGCCAGCCGACCCTAGCCTACCTCAGTGCGATCCAGTAGACAAGCTGCCGCACCCTGGCCAGCCTACCCTAGCCTACATTAGTGCGATCCAGTATAGAAGCTTCCACTCCCTGGTCAGCCGACCCTATCCTATCTCAACACCATCCAGTAGACAAGCTGCCACTCCCCGGCCAGCCGATACTATCCTACCACAACGCGATCTAATAGACAAGATGCCGCTCCTGGACACCCGACCCCATTCTACCTCAGTGCGATCCAGTAGACAAGCTGCCGCTCCCAGGACAGCTGACCCTAGCCCACCTCAGTGCGATCCAGTAGACAAGATGCCGCTCCCTGGCCAGCATACCCTAGCCCACCTCAGTGCGATCCAGTAGACAAGCTGCCGCTCCCTGGCCAGCCGATACTAGACCACCTCACTGCGATCCGTTAGACAACCTGCCGCTCCCTGGCCAGCCGACCCTAGCCTATCTCAGTGCGATACAGTAGAGAAGCTGCCGCTCCCTGGCCAGCCGACCCTAGCCTACCTCAGTGCGATCCAGTAGACAAGCTGCATCACCCTGGCCAGCCGACCATAGCCTACCTCAGTGCGATCCAGTAGACAAGCTGCCGCACCCTGGCAAGCCTACCCTAGCCTACCTTAGTGCGATCCATTAGAGAAGCTTCCGCTCCCTGGTCAGCCGACACTATCCTATCGCAACACCATCCAGTAGACAAGCTGCCACTCCCCGGCCAGCCGATACTATCCTACCACAACGAGATCTAGTAGACAAGATGGCGCTCCCTGGACAGCCGACACCATTCTACCCTCAGTGCGATCCAGTAGACAAGCTGCCGCTCCCAGGACAGCTGACCCTAGCCCACCTCAGTGCGATCAGTTGACAAGCTGCCAGCTCCTGGCCAGCCGATACTAGCCCACCTCAGTGGCTATCCGTTATGACAACCTGCTTGCTCCTGGCCAGCCGACCCTAGCCTATCTCAGTGCGATCCAGTAGAGAAGCTGCAGCTCCCTGGCCAGCCGACCCTAGCCTATCTCAGTGCGATACAGTAGACAAGCCTTGCCGGCACCCCTGGCAAGCCTACCCTAGCCTACCTTAGTGCGATCCATTAGAGAAGCAGTCCGCTCCCTGGTCAGCCCGACCCTATTCCTATCGCAACACCATCCAAGTAGACAAGCTGCCACTCCCCGGCCAGCCGATACTGATCCTACCACAACGCGATCTAGTAGACTAGATGCCGCTCCCTGGACAGCCGACACCATTCTACCTCAGTGCGATCCAGTAGACAAGCTGCCGCTCCCTGGCCAGCCGACCCTAGCCTACCTCAGAGCGATCCAGTAGAGAAGCTGCCGCTCCCTGGCCAGCCGACCCTAGCCTACCTCAGTGCGATCCAGTAGAGAAGCTGCCGCACCCTGGCCAGCCGACCCTAGCCTACCTTAGTGCGATCCAGTAGAGAATATGCCGCTCCCTAGTCAGCCGACCCTATCCTACCTCAACACCATTCATTAGACAAGCTGCCACTCCCCGGCCAGCCGACCCTATCCTACCTCAACGCGATCCAGTAGACAAGATGCCGCTCCCTGGCCAGCCGACCCCAGCCTACCTCAGTGCGATCCAGTAGACAAGCTGCCGCTCCCTAGCCAGCCGACCCTAGCCCACCTCAGTGCGATCCAGTAGACAAGCTGCCGCTCCCTAGCCAGCCGACCCTAGCCCACCTCAGTGCGATCCAGTAGACAAGCTGCCGCTCCCTGCCAGCCGACCCTAGCCCACCTCAGTGCGATCCAGTAGACAAGCTGCCGCTCCCTGGCCAGCCGACCCTAGCCTATCTCAGTGCGATCCAGTAGAGAAGCTGCCGCTCCCTGGCCAGCCGACCCTAGCGTACCTCAGTGCGATCCAGTGGACAAGCTGCCTCACCCTGGCCAGCCGACCCTAGCCTACCTCAGTGCGATCCAGTATATAAGCTGCCGCTCCCTGGCCAGCCGACCCTATCCTACCTCAACGCGATCCAGTAAAAAAGCTGCCTCACCCTGGCCAGCCGATCATATCCTACTTCAACGATATGCAGTAGACACGCTGTCGCTCCCTGGCCAGCGGACCCTAGCTTACCTCAACGCGATCCAGTAGACAAACTACCACTCACCGGCCAGCCAATCCTAACCGACCTCAGTGTGATCCAGTAGACAAGCTGCCACACCCTGGCCAGCCAACCCTAGGTTACCTCAGTGCGATCCATTAGACAAGCTGCCGCTCCCTGGCCAGCCTACCCTAGCCTACCTCAGTGCGATCCAGTAGAGAAGCTGCCGCTCCCTGGCCAGCCGACCCTAGCCTACCTCAGTGCGATCCAGTAGACAAGCTGCCGCACCCTGGCCAGCCCAACCTAGCCTACCTTAGTGCGATCCAGTAGAGAAGCTTCCGCTCCCTGGTCAGCCGGCCCTATCCTATCTCATCACCATCCAGTAGACAAGCTGCCACTCCCCGGCCAGCCGACCCTATCCTACCTCAACGCGATCCAGTAGACAAGCTGCCGCTCCCTGGCCAGCCGACCCCAGCCTACCTCAGTGCGATCCAGTAGAAAAGCTGCCGCTCCTTGGCCAGCCACCCTATCGTACCTCAGTGCGATCCAGTAGACAAGCTACCGCTCCCCGGCCACCCGACCCTAGCCTACCTAAAAGCGATTCATTAGACAAGCTGCCACTCCCCGGCCAGCCGACCCTATCCTACCTCAAAGCGATCCATTAGATAAGCTGCCACTCCCCGGCAGTCGACACTATCCTACCCCAATGTGATTCAGTAGACAAGCTGCCACTCCCCGGCAGCCGACCCTATCCTACCCCAATGTGATCCAGTAGACAAGCTGCCACTCACCGGCCAGCCAACCCTAGCCTACCTCAACGCGAACAAGTAGACGAGCTGCCGCTCCCAGGCCAGCCAACCCTATCCTACCTCAGTGCGATCCAGTAGATAAACTGCCGCTCCCTGGGCAGCCGACCCTAGCCTACCTCAGTGCGATCCAGTAGAGAAGCTGCCGCTCCCTGGCCAGCCGACCCTAGCCTACCTAAGTGCGATCCAGTAGACAAGCTGCCGCTCCCTGGCCAGCCGACCCCAGCCTACCTCAGTGCGATCCAGTAGAAAAGCTGCCGCTCCTTGGCCAGCCACCCTATCGTACCTCAGTGCGATCCAGTAGACAAGCTACCGCTCCCCGGCCACCCGACCCTAGCCTACCTAAAAGCGATTCATTAGACAAGCTGCCACTCCCCGGCCAGCCGACCCTATCCTACCTCAAAGCGATCCATTAGATAAGCTGCCACTCCCCCGGCAGTCGACACTACCTACCTCAGTGCGATCCAGTAGACGAAGCTGCCGCTCCCTGGCAGCCGACCCTATCCTACCTCAGTCGATCCAGTAGACAAGCTGCCACTCCCTGGCCAGCCGACCCTAGCCTACCTCAATGCGATCCAGTAGACAAGCTGCCGCTCCCTGGCCAGCCGACCCTAGCCTACCTCAGTGCGATCCAGTAGAAAGCTGCCTCCCCTGGCCAGCCGACCCATATCCTACTCAGTGCGATCCAGTAGAGAGCTGCCGCTCCCTGGCCAGCCGACCCTAGCCTACTCAACGCGATCAGTAGACAAGCTGCCACTCCCGGCCAGCCGACCCTATCCTACCTCAAGCGATCCATTAGATAAGCTGCCGCTCCCTGGCAGCCGACCCTATCCACCTCAATGCGATCAGTAGACAAGCTGCCACTCCCGGCAGCCGACCCTATCCTACCTCAATGCGATCCAGTAGACAAGCTGCCACTCCCGGCCAGCCACCTAGCCTACCTCAACGCGATCCAGTAGACAAGCTGCCGCTCCCTTGGCCAGCCGACCCTAGCCTACCTCAGTGCGATCCAGTAGACAAGCTGCCGCTCCTGGCCAGCCGACCTAGCCCACCTCAGTGCGATCCAGTAGACAAGCTGCCGCTCCCTGCCAGCCGACCCTAGCCCACCTCAGTGCGATCCAGTAGACAAGCTGCCGCTCCCTGACCAAACGACCTTAGCCTACCTCAACGCGATCCAGTATACGAGCTGCCGATTCCTGCCAGCCGACCCTAGCCTACCTCAACGCGATCCAGTAGACGAGCAGCCGCTCCCCGGCAATACGACCCTAGCCTACCTCAACGCGATCCAGTAGACGCACACCGCTCCTCCGGCAGCCGACCCTAAGCCTACCTCAACACGATCCAGTAGACATAGCTGCAACTCCCCGGCCAGCCGACCCTAGCCTACCTCAACGCGATCAGTAGACAAGCTGCCACTCCCCGGCCACCGACCTATCCTACCTCAACGCGATCCAGTAGACAAGCTGCCACTCCCCGGCCAGGCGACCCTATCCTACGTCAACGCGATCCAGTAGATAAGCTGCCACTCTCCGACCAGCCGACCCTAACATACCTCACGCGGTCCACTAGACAAGCTGACATTCTATGGTCAGCCGACCCTAGCCCACTCGAACGGGATCCAGTAGACGATCTGCAACTCCCCGGCCTGCCTACCCTAACCGACCTCAGTGCGATCCAGTAGACAAGCTGCCGCACCCTGGCCAGACAACCCTAGCCTACCTCAGTGCGATCCAGTATACAAGCTGCCGCTCCCTGGACAGCCGAACCTAGCCCACATCAGTGCGATCCAGTAGACAAGCTGCCGCTCCCTGGCCAGCCTACCCTAGCCTACCTCAGTGTGTTCTAGTAGAGATGCTGCCACTCCCTGGCCAGCCGATCCTAGCCTACCTCAATGCGATCCAGTAGACAAGGTGCCTCACCCTGGCCAGCCGACCCTAGCCTACCTCAGTGCGATCCAGTAGACAAGCTGCCGCTCCCTTGCCATCCAACCCTATCCTACCTCAACGCGATCCAGTAGCCAAGCTGCCACTCCCCGGCCAGCCGACCCTATCCTTCTTCAACGCGATCCAGTAGACAAGTTGCCGCTCCCTGGCCAGCCGACCCTATCCTACCTCAAAGCGATCCAGTATACGAGCTGCCACTCCCTGGCCAGCCGACAGTAGGCTACCTCAACGCGATCCGGTAGACGAGCTGCCACTCCCTGGCCAGCCGACTCTACCCTACCTCAACGCGATCCAGTATACGAACAGCAAATTCCCTGCAAGACGACCCTAGCCTACCTCAACGCGATCCAGTAGACGAGCTGCCGCTCCCCGGCAAGTAGACCCTAGCCTACCTCAACGCGATCCAGTAGACGCACCACCGCTCATCGGCGAGCCGACCCTAGCCTACTTCAACGCGATCCAGTAGACAAGCTGCAACTCCCCGGCCAACCGATCCTATCCTACCTCAACGCGATACATTAGGCAAGCTGCCATTCCAAGGCCACCCGACCCTATCCTACCTCAACGCGATCCAGTAGACAAGCTGCCACTCCCCGCCCAGCCGACCCTATCCTACCTCAACGCGATCCAGTAGGCAAGCTTCCATTCTCCGACCAGCCGACCCTAGCCTACCTCAACGCAATCCAGTAGAGAAGCTGCCGCTCCCTGGTCAGCCTACCCTATCCAACCTCAACACCATCCAGTAGACAAGCTGCCACCCCCCGGACAGCCGACCCTATCCTACCTCAACGCGATACAGTAGACAAGATGCCACTTCCTGGCCAGCCGACCCTAGCCCACCTCAGTGTGATCCAGTAGACAAGCTGCCACTTCCTGGCCAGCCGACCCTAGCCCACCTCAGTGTGATCCAGTAGACAAGCTGCCACTCACTGGCCAGCCGACGCTAGCCTACCTCAATGCGATCCAGTACACAAGCTGCCGCTCCCTGGACAGCCGACCCTAGCCCAGCTCAGTGCGATCCAGTAGACAAGCTGCCGCTCCCTGGCCATCCGATCCTATCCTACCTCAACGCGATCTAGTAGCCAAGCTGCCACTCGCCGGCCAGCCGACCCTATCCTAATTCAACGCGATCCAGTAGACAAGCTGCCATTCCCTGGCAAGTCGACCCTATCCTACATCAACGCGATCCAATATATGTGGTGCCACTCCCCGGCAAGCCGACCCGAGCCTACCTGAACGCGATCCAGTAGACGCACCACCGCTCCTCGGCCAGTCGACCCTAGCCTACCTCAACGCGATCCAGTAGACAACCTGCAAATCCCTCGCCAGTCGACCCTATCCTACCTCAACGCGATACATTAGACAAGCTGCCATTCCCCGGCCAGCCGACCCTATCCTACCTCAACGCGATCCAGTAGACAAGCTGCCATTCCCCGGCCAGCCGACCCTATCATACCTCAACGCGATCCAGTTGGCAAGCTGCCACTCCATGGTCAGCCGACCCTAGCCCACCTGAACGCGATCCAGTTGACGAGCTTCCACTCCCCGGCCAGCCTACCCTATCCTACCTCAACACGATCCACTAGACAAGCTGACACTCACGGCCAGCCGACCCTAGCGTACCTCAACGCGATCCAGTAGACAAGCTGCCACTCCCAGGTATGCCAACCCTAACCGACCTCAGCGCGATCCAGTAGACAAGCTGCCGCTCCCTGGCCAGCCAACCGTAGCCTACATCAGTGCGACCCAGTAGACAAGCTGCCTCTCCCTGGCCAGCCGACCCTAGCCCACCTCAGTGCGATCCAGTAGACAAGCTGGCACTCTCTAACCAGCCGACCATAGCCTACCAGAGTGCGATCCAGTAGACAAGCTTCCTCACCCTGGCCAGCCGACCCAAGCCTACCTCAACGCGATCCAGTAGACAGAGTGCCACTCCCCGGCGAATCGACCCTATCCTACCTCAACGCGATGCAGTAGACAATCTGCCGCTCCCTGGCCAGGAGACCCTAGCTTAAGTCAACGCGATCCTGTAGACGAGCTGCCACTCCCTGGACAGACGACCCTAACCTACCTCAATGCGATCCAGTATACGAGCTGGCAATTCCCTGCCAGACGACCCTAGCCTACGTCAACGCGATCCAATAGACGAGCTGCCGCTCCACGGCAAGCTGACCCTAGCCTACCTCAACGCGATCCAGTAGACGCACCACCGCTCGTCGGCCACCCGACCCTAGCCTACCTCAACGCGATCCAGTAGACAAGCTGCAACTCCCCGGCCAGCCGACCCTATCCTACCTCAACGCGATACATTAGACAAGCTGCCACTCCCCGGCCAGCCGACCCTATCCTACCTCAACGCGATCCAGTAGACAAGCTGCCACTCCCCGGACAGCTGACCCTATCCTACATCAACGCGATCCAGTAGACAAGCTCCCTCTCTCCGACCAGGCTACACAAGCCTACCTCAACGCGATCCAGTAGACAAGTTGCCACTCCATGGCTAGCCGACTCTAGCCCACCTGAAAGCGATCCAATAGACGAGCTTCCACTCCCCGGCCAGCCTACCGTATCCTACTTGAACACGATCCAGTAGACAAGCTACCACTCCCCGACCAGCCGACCATAGCGTACCTCAACGCGATCCAGTAGACAAACTGCCACTCACCGGCCAGCCAACCTTAACCTACCTCAGTGCGATCCAGTAGACAAGCTGCCGCTCCCTGGCCAGCTGACCCTAGCCCACCTCAGAGCGATCCAGTAGATAAGCTGCCGCTCCCTGGCCAGCCGACACTAGCCTACCTCAGTGCGATCCAGTAGAGAAGCTGCCGCTCCCTGGCCAGCCGACCCTAGCCTAACCCAGTGCGATCCAGTAGACAGGCTGCCGCTCCCTGGCCAGCCGACCCTATACTACCTCAACGCGATCCAGTAGTCAAGCTGCAACTCCCAGGCCAACCGACCCTAGCTTACCTCAACGCGATCCGGTAGACGAGCTGCCACTCCCTGGCCAGGCGACACTAGCCTACCTCAACGCGATCCACTATACGAGCTGCCAATTCCCTGCCAGCCGACCCTAGCCTACCTCAACGCAATCCAGTACACGAGCTGCCGCTCCCCGGCAAGCCGACCCTAGCCTACCTCAACGCGATCAAGTAGACGAGCCACCGCTCCTAGGCCAGCCGACCCTATCCTGGTCAACATGATCAAGTAGACAAGCTGCCACTCCCCGGCCAGCCGACACTATCCTACCTCAACGCGATCCATTAGTCAAGCTGCCACTCCCCAGCCACCCGACCCTATCCTACTTCAACGCGATCCAGTAGACAAGCTGCCGCTCCCTGGCCAGCCGACCCTAGCTTACCGCAACGCGATTCAGTATACGAGCTGCCAATTCCCTGCCAGACGACGCTAGCCTACCTCGACGCGATCCAGTAGACGATCTGCCGCTCCCCGGCAAGCGGACCCTAGCCTACCTCAACGCGATCCAGTAGACGAGCCACCGCTCCTCGGCCAGCCGACCCTAGCCTACCTGAACGTGATCCAGTAGACAAGCTACCACTCCCCGGCCAGCCGACCCTATCCTACCTCAACGCGATACATTAGACAAGCTGCCACTCCCCGGCCAGCCGACCTTATCCTACCTCAACGCGATCCAGTAGACAAGCTGCCACTCTCCGACCAGCCGACCTTAGCCTACCTCAACGCGATCCAGTAGACAAGGTGCCACTCCATGGCCAGCCGACCCTAGCCCACCTCAACGCGATCCAGTAGACAAGCTGCCACTCGCCGGCTAGCCTACCCTATCCCACCTCAACACGATCCAGTAGACAAGCTGCCACTCCCCGGCCAGCCGACACTATCCTACCTCAACGCGATCCAGTAGCCAAGCTGCCACTCCCCGGCTAGCCGACACTAGCCTACCTCAACGCGATCCAGTAGACAAGCTGCCACTCCCCGGCCAGCCAACCCTAACCTTCCTCAGTGCGATCCAGTAGACAAGCTGCCGCAACTTGGCCAGCCAACACTAGCCTACCTCAGTGCGATCCAGGAGAGAAGCTGCCGCTCCCTGGCCAGCCGACCCTAGCCCACCTCAGTGCGATCCAGTAGACAATCTGCCGCTCCCTGGCCAGCCGACCCTAACCCACCTCAGTGCGATCCAGTAGAGAAGCTGCCGCTCCCTGGCCAGGCGACCCTAGCCTACCTCAGTGCGATCCAGTAGACAAGCTGTCTCACCCTGGCCAGCCGACCCTAACCTACCTCAGTGCGATCCAGTAGACAAGCTGCCACTCCCTGGCCAGCCGACCCTAGCCTACCTTAACGCGATCCACTATACGAGCTGCCAATTCCCTGCTAGACGACCCTAGCCTACCTCAACGCGATCCAGTAGACGAGCTGCCGCTCCCCGGCAAGCCGACCCGAGCCTACCTGAACGCGATCCAGTAGACGCACCACCTCTCCTCTGCCAGCCGACCCTAGCCTACCTCAACGCGATCCAGTAGACAACCTGCAACTCCCTGGCCAGTCGACCCTATCCTACCTCAACGCGATACATTAGACAAGCTGCCATTCCCCGGCCAGCCGACCCTATCCTACCTCAACGCGATCCAGTAGACAAGCTGCCATTCCCCGGCCAGCCGACCCTATCATACCTCAACGCGATCCAGTAGGCAAGCTGCCACTCCATGGCCAGCCGACCCTAGCCCACCTGAACGCGATCCAGTTGACGAGCTTCCACTCCCCGGCCAGCCTACCCTATCCTACCTCAACACGATCCACTAGACAAGCTGACACTCCCGGCCAGCCGACCCTAGCGTACCTCAACGCGATCCAGTAGACAAGCTGCCACTCCCAGGTATGCCAACCCTAACCGACCTCAGTGCGATCCAGTAGAGAAGCTGCCGCTCCCTGGCCAGCCAACCGTAGCCTACCTCAGTGCGATCCAGTAGACAAGCTGCCTCTCCCTGGCCAGCCGACCCTAGCCCACCTCAGTGCGATCCAGTAGACAAGCTGCCACTCACTAGCCAGCCGACCCTAGCCTACCTCAGTGCGATCCAGTAGACAAGCTTCCTCACCCTGGCCAGCCGACCCAAGCCTACCTCAACGCGATCCAGTAGACAGAGTGCCACTCCCCGGCGAATCGACCCTATCCTACCTCAACGCGATGCAGTAGACAATCTGCCGCTCCCTGGCCAGGAGACCCTAGCTTACCTCAGCGCGATCCTGTAGACGAGCTGCCACTCCCTGGCCAGACGACCCTAGCCTACCTCAATGCGATCCAGTATACGAGCTGGCAATTCCCTGCAGACGACCCTAGCCTACGTCAACGCGATCCAATAGACGAGCTGCCGCTCCCCGGCAAGCTGACCATAGCCTAACTCAACGCGATCCAGTAGACGCACCACCGCTCGTCGGCCACCCGACCCCAGCCTACCTCAACGCGGTCCAGTAGAAAAGCTGCAACTCCCCGGCCAGCCGACCCTATCCTACCTCAACGCGATACATTAGACAAGCTGCCACTCCCCGGCCAGCCGACCCTATCCTACCTCAACGCGATCCAGTAGACAAGCTGCCACTCCCCGGACAGCTGACCCTATCCTACATCAACGCGATCCAGTAGAGAAGCCCCCTCTCTCCGACCAGGCGACCCTAGCCTACCTCAACGCGATCCAGTAGACAAGTTGCCACTCCATGGCTAGCCGACTCTAGCCCACCTGAAAGCGATCCAATAGACGAGCTGCCACTCCCCAGGCCAGCCTACCGTATCCTACTTGAACACGATCCAGTAGACAAGCTGCCACTCCCCTGCCAGCCGACCATAGCGTACCTCAACGCGATCCAGTAGACAAACTGCCACTCACCGGCCAGCCAACCCTAACCTACCTCAGTGCGATCCAGTAGAAAAGCTGCCGCTCCCTGGCCAGCCGGCCCTAGCCCACCTCAGAGCGATCCAGTAGATAAGCTGCCGCTCCCTGGCCAGCCGACACTAGCATACCTCAGTGCGATCCAGTAGAGAAGCTGCCGCTCCCTGGCCAGCCGACCCTAGCCTACCCCAGTGCGATCCAGTAGACAGGCTGCCGCTCCCTGGCCAGCCGACCCTATACTACCTCAACGCGATCCAGTAGTCAAGCTGCCACTCCCAGGCCAGCCGACCCTAGCTTACCTCAACGCGATCCAGTAGACGAGCTGCCACTCCCTGGCCAGGCGACACTAGCCTACCTCAACGCGATCCAGTATACGAGCTGCCAATTCCCTGCCAGCCTACCCTAGCCTACCTCAACGCGATCCAGTACACGAGCTGCCGCTCCCCGGCAAGCCGACCCTAGCCTACCTCAACGCGATCCAGTAGACGAGCCACCGCTCCTAGGCCAGCCGACCCTATCCTGGTCAACACGATCAAGTAGACAAGCTGCCACTCCCCGGCCAGCCGACATTATCCTACCTCAACGCGATCCAGTAGTCAAGCTGCCACTCCCCAGCCACCCGACCCTATCCTACTTCAACGCGATCCAGTAGACAAGCTGCCGCTCCCTGGCCAGCCGACACTAGCTTACCGCAACGCGATCCAGTATACGAGCTGCCAATTCCCTGCCATACGACGCTAGCCTACCTCAACGCGATCCAGTAGACGATCTGCCGCTCCCCGGCAAGCGGACCCTAGCCTACCTCAACGCGATCCAGTAGACGAGCCACCGCTCCTCGGCCAGCCGACCCTAGCCTACCTGAACGTGATCCAGTAGACAAGCTGCCACTCCCCGGCCAGCCGACCCTATCCTACCTCAACGCGATACATTAGACAAGCTGCCACTCCCCGGCCAGCCGACCTTATCCTACCTCAACGCGATCCAGTAGACAAGCTGCCACTCTCCGACCAGCCGACCTTAGCCTACCTCAACGCGATCCAGTAGACAAGGTGCCACTCCATGGCCAGCCGACTCTAGCCCACCTCAACGCGATCCAGTAGACAAGCTGCCACTCCCCGGCTAGCCTACCCTATCCAACCTCAACACGATCCAGTAGACAAGTTGCCACTCCCCGGCCAGCCGACGCTATCCTACCTCAACGCGATCCAGTAGACAAGCTGCCACTCCCCGGCCAGCCAACCCTAACCTTCCTCAGTGCGATCCAGTAGACGAGCTGTCGCAACTTGGCCAGCCAACACTAGTCTACCTCTGTGCGATCCAGGAGAGAAGCTGCCGCTCCCTGACCAGCCGACCCTAGCCCACCTCAGTGCGATCCAGTAGACAATCTGCCGCTCCCTGGCCAGCCGACCCTAACCCACCTCAGTGCGATCCAGTAGAGAAGCTGCCGCTCCCTGGCCAGCCGAACCTAGCCTACCTCAGTGCGATCCAGTAGACAAGCTGTCTCACCCTGGCCAGCCGACCCTAACCTACCTCAGTGCGATCCAGTAGAGAGGCTGCCGCTCCCTGGCAAGGTGATCCAATCCTACTTCAACGCGATACAGTAGCCACGTTGCCACTTCTCGGACAGCCGACCCTAGCCTACCTCAACGCGATCCAGTAGACGAGCCGCCACTCTCCGGGCAGCCAACCCTAGCGTACCTCAACATGATCCAGTAGACGAGCTGACGCTCCCCGGCCAGCCGACCCTAGCCTACCTCAACGGGATCCAGTAGACGAGCTACCGCTCCCCGGGCAGCCGACACTAGCCTACCTCAATGTGATCCAGTAGACAAGCTGCCACTCACCAGACAGCAGACCCTATCCTGCCTAAACGCGGTCCAGTAAACGAGCTGCCACTCCCCGGCCAGCCGATCCTATCCTACCTCAGTGCCATGTATTAGACAAGATGATGAACCCTGCCCAACCAACCCTAGCCTAACTCAGTTCGATCCAGTATACAAGCTGCCACTCCCCGGCCAGCCGACCCTAGCCCACCTCGGTGCAATCCAGTAGACAAGCTGCCGCTCGTTGGCCAGCCGACCCTAGCCTCCCTCAGTGCGATCTAGTAGAGAAGCTTCCGCTCCCTGGCCAGCCGACCCTAGCCTACCTCAGTGCGATCCATTAGAGAAGCTGCCGTTCTCTGGCCAGCCGACCCTATCCTACCTCAGTGCGATCCAGTAGACAAGCTGTCGCTCCCTGGCCAGCTGACCCTAGCCTACCTTAACGCGATCCAGTAGACAAGCTGCCGCTCCCTTGTCTGCCGACCCTTTCCTACCTCAACGCAATCCAATGGACGAGCTGCCATTCACCGGCCAGCCAACCCTAGCCCACCTCAACGAGATCCAGTAGACGAGCTGCTACTCCCAGGCCAGCCGACCCTAGCCTTCCTCAGTGCGATCCAGTAGACAAGCTTTGTCACCCTGGCCAGCCGACCCAAGCCTACCTCAACACGATACAGTAGACAAGCTGACACTCCTCGGACAGCCGACCCTAGCGTAAATTAGTGCGATCCAGTAGACAAGCTGCTTCTCCCGGGCAGCCAACCCTAGCCCACGTCAACGCAATCCAGTAGACAAGCTGCCACTCCCCGGCCAGCCGACCCTAGCCTACCTGAATGCGATCCAGTAGAGAAGCTGCCGCTCCCTGACCAGCCGACCCTATCCTACCTCAGTGCGATCCAGTAGACAAGCTGCCGCTCCCTGGCCAGCCAACACTAGCCTACCTCAACGCGATCCAGTAGACAAGCTGCAGCTCCCCGGTCACCCGACCCTATCCTTCCTCAACGCTATCCAGTAGACAAGCTGCCACTCCCCGAACAGACGACCCTAGCTTACCTCAACTCGATCCAGTGGACAAGCTGCTACTCCCTAGACAGCCGACCCTATCCTACCTCAACGCGATTCAGTGGACAAGCTGCCACTCTCCGGCCAGCCGACCCTAGCCTACCTCAACGCGATCCAATAGACGAGCTGCCACTCCCCAGCCAGCCGACACTATCCTACCTCAACGCGATCCAGTACACGAGCTGCCACTCCCCGGCCAGCCCACCCTATCCTACCTCAACGTGATCCAGTAGACGAGCTGCCACTCCCCAGCCAGCCGACACTAGCCTACCTCAACGCGATCCAGTAGACGGCTGCCACTCCCCAGCCAGCCGACACTAGCCTACCTCAACGCGATCCAGTAGACGGCTGCCACTCCCCGGCCAGCCGACCCGAGCCTACTTCAACGCGATCCAGTAGACGAGCTGCCACTCCCCGGTCAGCCGAACCTATCCTACCTCAACGTGATCCAGTAGACGAGCTACCACTCTCCGGCCAGCAGATCTCTATCCTACCTCAACGCGGTCCAGTAGACAAGCTGCCACTACCCGGCCAGACGACCCTAGCCTACCTCAGAGCGATCCAGTAGACAAGCTGCCGCACGCTGGCCAGCCGACCCTAGACCACCTCAGTGCGATCCAGTAGAGAAGCTGCCGCTTTCTGGCCAGCCGACCCTATCCTACCTCAATGCGATCTAGTAGACAAGCTGTTGCTCTCCGGCCAGCCGACCTTAGCTTACCTGAAAGCGATCCAGTTGACAAGCTGCCACTCCCCGGCCAGCCGACCCTATCCTACCTCAACGCGATCCATTAGACTAGCTGCTACTCCCCGGCAGCCGACACTACCTTACCCCAATGTAATCCAGTAGACAAGCTGCCATTCCCCGGCAAGCCGACCCTAGCCTACCTCAACGCGATCAAGTAGACGAGCTGCCGCTCCCTCGCCAGCCAACCCTATCCTACCTCAGTGCGATCCAGTAGACAACTGCCGCTCCCTGGGCAGCCAACCCTAGCTTACCTCAGTGCGATCCAGTAGAGAAGCTACCACTCCCTGGCCAGCCGACCCTAGCCTACCTCAGTGCGATCCAGTAGACAAGCTGCGGCACCCTGGCCAGCCGACTCTAACCTACGTTAGTGCGATCCAGTAGAGAAGCTGCCGCTCCATGGTCAGCCGACCCTATCCTAACTCAACACCATCCAGTAGACAAGCTGCCACTCCCCGGCCAGCCGACACTATCCTACCTCAACGCGATCCAGTAGACAAGCTGCCGCTCCCTGGCCAGCCGACAACAGCCTACCTCAACGCGATCCACAAGACGGGCTGCCACTTCCTGGCCAGCCGACCCTAGCCTACCTCAACGCGATCCAGTAGACAAGCTGTCGCTCCCTTACCAGCCAACCCTTTCCTACCTCAACGCGATCCAGTAGACAAGCTGCCACTCCCCGACCAGCCGACCCTAGCCTACCTCAACGCGATCCAGTACACAAGCTGCCACTCCCCGGCCAGTCGACCCTAGCCCACCTCAACGCGATCCAGTTGACTATCTGCCACTCCCCGGCCAGCCGACCTTATCCTACCTCAACGCGATCAAGTTGATAAGCTGCCACTCTCCAGCCAGCCGACCCTAGCCTACCTCAACGCGATCCAATAGACGAGCTGCCACTCCTCGGCCAGACGATCCTAGCCTACCTCAAAGCGATCCAGTTGACGAGCTGCCACTCCCCGGCCAGCCGACACTAACCTACCCCAAAGCGATCCAGTACACGAGCTACTTCTCCCCGGCCAGCCCACCCTATCCCACTTCAACGTGATCCAGTTGACGAGCTGCCACTCCCCGGCCAGCCGACCCTAGCCTACCTCAACGCGATCCAGTAGACGAGCTGCCACTCCCCGGCCAGCCGACCGTATCATACCTCAACGCGATGCAGTAGACAAGCTGCCGCTACCTGGCCAGCCCACCCTATCCTACCTCAACGTGATCCAGTAGACGAACTGCCACTCTCCGGCCAGCAGATCTCTATCCTACCTCAACATGATCCAGTGGAAGAGCTGCCATTCCCAAGCCACCCGAACCTAGCCTACCTCAACCCGATCCAGTAGACGAGATGCCACTCCCCGAACAGCCGACCCTATCCTACCTCAACGCGGTCCAGTAGACAAGCTGCCACTACCCGGCCAGCCGACCCTAGCCTACCTCAGTGCGATCCAGTAGACAAGCTGCCGCACGCTGGCCAGCCGACCCTATCCCACCTCAGTGCGATCGAGTAGAGAAGCTGCCGATCTCTTGCCAGCCGACCCTATCCTACCTCAGTGCGATCCAGTAGACACGCTGCTGCTCCCCGGCCAGCCGACGATAGCCTACCTGAAAGCGATCCAGTAGACAAGCTGCCACTCCCCGGCCAGCCGACCCTATCCTACCTCAACGTGATCCATTAGACAAGCTGCCACTCCCCGGCAGCCGACACTACCCTACCCCAATGTGATCCAGTAGACAAGCTGCCATTCCCCGGCCAGCCGACCCTAGCCTACATCAACGCGATCCAGTAGACGAGCTGCCGCTCCCTGGCCAGCCAACCTTATCCTACCTCAGTGCGATCCAGTAGACAAGCTGCCGCTCCCTGGGCAGCCGACTCTAGCTTGCCTCAGTGCGATCCAGTAGAGAAGCTGCCGCTCCCTGGCCAGCCGACACTAGCTTACCTCAGTGCGATATAGTAGACAAGCTGCCGCACCCTGGCCAGCCGACCCTATCCTACCTTAGTGCGATCCAGTAGACGGGCTGCCGCTCCCTGGTCAGCCGACCCTATCCTACCTCAACACCATCCAGTAGACAAGCTGCCACTCCCAGGCCAGCCGACCCTATCCTACCTCAACGCGATCCAGTAGACAAGCTGCCGCTCCATGGCCAACCGTCCCCAGCCTACCTCAACGCGATCCAGTAGACGGGCTGCCACTCCCCGGCCAGCCGACCCTAGACTACCTCAACCCGATCCAGTAGACAAGCTGCCGCTCCCTTGCCAGCCGACCCTTTCCTACCTCAACGCGATCCAGTAGACAAGCTGCCACTCCCCGACCAGCCGACTCTAGCCTACCTCAACGCGATCCAGTACGCAAGCTCCCAGTCCCCGGCCAGTCGACCCTAGCCCACCTCAACGCGATCCAGTTGACGATCTGCCATTCCCCGGCCAGCCCACTCAACGCGATCAAGTAGACAAGCTGCCACTCTCCGGCCAGCCGACCCTAGCCTACCACAACGCGATCCACTAGACGAGCTGCCACTCCCCGGCCATCCGATCCTAGCCTACCACAACGCAATCCAGTACACGAGCTGCCACTCCCCGGCCAGCCGACACTACCCTACCTCAACGCGATCCACTACACGAGCTGCCACTCCCCGGCCAGCTCACCCTATCCTACCTCAACGTGATCCAGTAGACGAGCTGCCACTCCCCGGCCAACCGACCTTAGCCTACCTCAACGCGATCCATTAGACGAGCTGCCACTCCCCAGCCAGCTGACCCTAACCTACCTCAACGCGATCCAGTAGACAAGCTGCCGCTCCCTGGCCAGGCCACTCTATCCTACCTCAACGTGATCCAGTAGACGATCTGCCACTCCCCGGCCAGCCGACTCAACGCGATCAAGTAGACAAGCTGCCACTCTCCGGCCAGCCGACCCTAGCCTACCTCAACCCGATCCACTAGACGAGCTGCCACTCCCCGGCCATCCGATCCTAGCCTACCCCAACGCGATCCAGTACACGAGCTGCCACTCCCCGGCCAGCCGACACTAACCTACCTCAACGCGATACAGTACACGAGCTGCCACTCCCCGGCCAGCTCACCCTATCCTACCTCAACGTGATCCAGTAGACGAGCTGCCACTCCCCGGCCAACCGACCTTAGCCTACCTCAACGCGGTCCATTAGACGAGCTGCCACTCCCCGGCCAGCTGACCCTAACCTACCTCAACGCGATCCAGTAGAAAAGCTGCCGCTCCCTGGCCAGCCCACTCTATCCTACCTCAACGTGATCCGGTAGACGAGCTGCCACTCTCCGGCCAGCAGATCTCTATCCTACCTCAACGTGATCCAGTAGAAGAGCTGCCACTCCCCAGCCAGCCGAACCTAGCCTACCTCAACCCGATCCAGTAGACGAGATGCCACTCCCCGACCAACCGACCCTATCCTACCTCAACGCGGTCTAGTAGACAAGCTGCCACTACCCGGCCAGCCGAAACTAGCCTACCACAGTGCGATCCAGTACACAAGCTGCCGCACGCCGGCCAGCCGACCCTAGCCCACCTCAGTGCGATCCAGTAGAGAAGCTGCCGCTCTCTGGCCAGCCGACCCTATCCTACCTCAGTGCGATCCAGTAGACAAGATGCTGCTCCCCGGCCAGCCGACCCTAGCCTACATGAAAGCGATCCAGTAGACAAGCTACCAATCCTCGGCCAGCCGACCCTATCCTACCTCAACGCGATCCATTAGACAAGCTGCTACTCCCCGGCAACCGACCCTACCCTACCCCTATGTGATCCAGTAGAGAAGCTGCCACTCCCAGGCCAGCCGACCCTATCCTACCTCAACGCGATCCAGTAGACAAGCTGCCGCTCCATGGCCAACCGTCCCCAGCCTACCTCAACGCGATCCAGTAGACGGGCTGCCACTCCCCGGCCAGCCGACCCTAGACTACCTCAACCCGATCCAGTAGACAAGCTGCCGCTCCCTTGCCAGCCGACCCTTTCCTACCTCAACGCGATCCAGTAGACAAGCTGCCACTCCCCGACCAGCCGACTCTAGCCTACCTCAACGCGATCCAGTACGCAAGCTCCCAGTCCCCGGCCAGTCGACCCTAGCCCACCTCAACGCGATCCAGTTGACGATCTGCCATTCCCCGGCCAGCCCACTCAACGCGATCAAGTAGACAAGCTGCCACTCTCCGGCCAGCCGACCCTAGCCTACTTCAACGCGATCCACTAGACGAGCTGCCACTCCCCGGCAATCCGATCCTAGCCTACTCCAACGCGATCCAGTACACGAGCTGCCACTCCCCGGCCAGCCGACACTACCCTACCTCAACGCGATCCACTACACGAGCTGCCACTCCCCGGCCAGCTCACCCTATCCTACCTCAACGTGATCCAGTAGACGAGCTGCCACTCCCCGGCCAACCGACCTTAGCCTACCTCAACGCGATCCATTAGACGAGCTGCCACTCCCCAGCCAGCTGACCCTAACCTACCTCAACGCGATCCAGTAGACAAGCTGCCGCTCCCTGGCCAGGCCACTCTATCCTACCTCAACGTGATCCAGTAGACGATCTGCCACTCCCCGGCCAGCCGACTCAACGCGATCAAGTAGACAAGCTGCCACTCTCCGGCCAGCCGACCCTAGCCTACCTCAACCCGATCCACTAGACGAGCTGCCACTCCCCGGCCATCCGATCCTAGCCTACCCCAACGCGATCCAGTACACGAGCTGCCACTCCCCGGCCAGCCGACACTACCCTACCTCAACGCGATACAGTACACGAGCTGCCACTCCCCGGCCAGCTCACCCTATCCTACCTCAACGTGATCCAGTAGACGAGCTGCCACTCCCCGGCCAACCGACCTTAGCCTACCTCAACGCGATCCATTAGACGAGCTGCCACTCCCCGGCCAGCTGACCCTAACCTACCTCAACGCGATCCAGTAGAAAAGCTGCCGCTCCCTGGCCAGGCCACTCTATCCTACCTCAACGTGATCCAGTAGACGAGCTGCCACTCTCCGGCCAGCAGATCTCTATCCTACCTCAACGTGATCCAGTAGAAGAGTTGCCACTCCCAAGCCAACCGAACCTAGCCTACCTCAACCCGATCCAGTAGACGAGATGCCACTCCCCGACCAACCGACCCTATCCTACCTCAACGCGGTCCAGTAGACAAGCTGCCACTACCCGGCCAGCCGAAACTAGCCTACCACAGTGCGATCCAGTACACAAGCTGCCGCACGCCGGCCAGCCGACCCTAGCCCACCTCAGTGCGATCCAGTAGAGAAGCTGCCGCTCTCTGGCCAGCCGACCCTATCCTACCTCAGTGCGATCCAGTAGACAAGATGCTGCTCCCCGGCCAGCCGACCCTAGCCTACATGAAAGCGATCCAGTAGACAAGCTACCAATCCTCGGCCAGCCGACCCTATCCTACCTCAACGCGATCCATTAGACAAGCTGCTACTCCCCGGCAGCCGACCCTACCCTACCCCTATGTGATCCAGTAGACAAGCTGCCATTCCCCTGCAAGCCGACCACAGCCTACCTCAACGCGATCCAGTAGACGAGCTGCCACTCCCTTGCCAGCCGACCCTAGCCTACCTCAACGCGATCCAGTAGACAAGCTACCGCTCCCTTGCCAGCCGACTCTTTCCTACCTCAACGCGATTCAGTAGACAAGCTGCCACTCCCCGACAAGTCGACCCTAGCCTACCTCAACGCGATCCAGTACAAAATCTTCCACTCCCCGGCCAGTCGAGCCTAGCCCACCTCAACGCGATCCAGTTGACGATCTGGCACTCCCCGGCCAGCCGAGACTAACCTACCTCAACGCGATCCAGTACACGAGCTGCCACTCCCCGGCAAGCCCACCCTATCCTACCTCAACGTGATCAAGTAGACGAGCTGCCACTCCCCGGCCAGCCGACCTTAGCCTACCTCAACGCGATCCATTAGACGAGCTGCCACTCCCGGCCAGCTGACCCTAACCTACCTCAACGCGATCCAGTAGACAAGCTGCCGCTCCCTGGCCAGGCCACTCTATCCTACCTCAACGTGATCCAGTAGACGATCTGCCACTCCCCGGCCAGCCGACTCAACGCGATCAAGTAGACAAGCTGCCACTCTCCGGCCAGCCGACCCTAGCCTACCTCAACGCGATCCACTAGAAGAGCTGCCACTCCCCGGCCATCCGATCCTAGCCTACCCCAACGCGATCCAGTACACGAGCTGCAACTCCCCGGCCAGCCGACACTACCCTACCTCAACGCGATCCAGTACACGAGCTGCCACTCCCCGGCCAGCTCACCCTATCCTACCTCAACGTGATCCAGTAGACGAGCTGCCACTCCCCGGCCAACCGACCTTAGCCTACCTCAACGCGATCCATTAGACGAGCTGCCACTCCCCGGGCAGCTGACCCTAACCTACCTCAACGCGATCCAGTAGACAAGCTGCCGCTCCCTGGCCAGCCCACTCTATCCTACCTCAACGTGATCCAGTAGATGAACTGCCACTCTCCGGCCAGCAGATCTCTATCCTACCTCAACGTGATCCAGTAGAAGAGCTGCCACTCCCCAGCCAGCCGAACCTAGTCTACCTCAACCCGATCCAGTAGACGAGATGCCACTCCCCGACCAGCCGACCCTATCCTACCTCAACGCGGTCCAGTAGACAAGCTGTCACTACCCGGCCAGCCGACCCTAGCCTACCTCAGTGCGATCCAGTAGACAAGCTTCCGCACGCTGGCCAGCCGACCCTAGCCCACCTTAGTGCGATCCAGCAGAGAAGCTGCCGCTCTCTAGCCAGCCGACCCTTTCCTACCTCAGTGCGATCCAGTAGACAAGCTGCTGCTCCCCGGACAGCCCACCCTATCCTAGCTCCACGTGATCCAGTTGACGAGCTGCAACTCCCCGGCCAGCTGACCCTAGCCTACCTCAACGCGATCCAGTATACGAGCTGCCACTCCCCGGCCAGCTGACCCTATCCTACCTCAACGCGATCCAGTAGACAAGCTGCCGCTCCCTGGCCAGCCCACTCTATCCTACCTCAACGTGATCCAGTAGATGAACTGCCACTCTCCGGCCAGCAGATCTCTATCCTACCTCAACGTGATCCAGTAGAAGAGCTGCCACTCCCCAGCCAGCCGAACATAGCCTACCTCAACCCTATCCAGTACAGAAGCTGCCGCTCCCTGGCCAGCCGACCCTAGCTTACCTCAGTGCGATATAGTAGACAAGCTGCCGCACCCTGGCCAGCCGACCCTATCCTACCTTAGTGCGATCCAGTAGACGGGCTGCCGCTCCCTGGTCAGCCGACCCTACCCTACCTCAACACCATCCAGTAGACAAGCTGCCACTCCCCGGCCAGCCGACCCTATCCTACCTCAAAGCGATCCAGTAGACAAGCTGCCGCTCCATGGCCAACAGACCCCAGCCTACCTCAACGCGATCCAGTAGACGGGCTGCCACTCCACGGCCAGCCGACCCTAGCCTGCCTCAACCCGATCCAGTAGACAAGCTGCCGCTCCCTTGCCAGCCGACCCTTTCCTACCTCAACACGATCCAGTAGACAAGCTGCCACTCCCCGACCAGCCGACTCTAGCCTACCTCAACGCGATCCAGTACGCAAGCTCCCAGTCCCCGGCCAGTCGACCCTAGCCCACCTCAACGCGATCCAGTTGACGATCTGCCACTCCCCGGCAAGCCGACCCTATCCTACCTCAACGCGATCAAGTAGACAAGCTGCCACTCTCCGGCCAGCCGACCGTAGCCTACCTCAACGCGATCCACTAGACGAGCTGCCACTCCCCGGCCATCCGATCCTAGCCTACCCCAACGCGATCCAGTACACGAGCTGCCACTCCCCGGCCAGCCGACACTACCCTACCTCAACGCGATCCAGTACACGAGCTGCCACTCCCCGGCCAGCTCACCCTATCCTACCTCAACGTGATCCAGTAGACGAGCTGTCACTCCCCGGCCAGCTGACCCTAACCTACCTCAACGCGATCCAGTAGACAAGCTGCCGCTCCCTGGCCAGGCCACTCTATCCTACCTCAACGTGATCCAGTAGACGAGCTGCCACTCTCCGGCCAGCAGATCTCTATCCTACCTCAACGTGATCCAGTAGGAGAGCTGACACTCCCAAGCCAGCCGAACCTAGCCTACCTCAACCCGATCCAGTAGACGAGATGCCACTCCCCGACCAACCGACCCTATCCTACCTCAACGCGGTCCAGTAGACAAGCTGCCACTACCCGGCCAGCCGAAACTAGCCTACCACAGTGCGATCCAGTACACAAGCTGCCGCACGTTGGCCAGCCGACCCTAGCCCACCTCAATGCGATCCAGTAGAGAAGCTGCCGCTCTTTGGCCAGCCGACCCTATCCTACCTCAGTGCGATCCAGTAGACAAGATGCTGCTCCCCGGCCAGCCGACCCTAGCCTACATGAAAGCGATCCAGTAGACAAGCTGCCAATCCTCGGCCAGCCGACCCCATCCTACCTCAACGCGATCCATTAGACAAGCTGCTACTCCCCGGCAGCCGACCCTACCCTACCCCTATGTGATCCAGTAGACAAGCTGCCATTCCCTGGAAGCCGACCCCAGCCTACCTCAACGCGATCCAGTAGACGAGCTGCCACTCCCTGGCCAGCCGACCCTAGCCTACCTCAACGCGATCCAGTAGACAAGCTACCGCTCCCTTGCCAGCCGACTCTTTCCTACCTCAACGCGATTCAGTAGACAAACTGCCACTCCCCGACCAGCCGACCCTAGCCTACCTCAACGCGATCCAGTACAAAAGCTTCCACTCCCCGGCCAGTCGAGCCTAGCCCACCTCAACGCGATCCAGTTGACGATCTGCCACTCCCCGGCCAGCCGACACTAACCTACCTCAACGCGATCCAGTACACGAGCTGCCACTCCCCGGCAAGCCCACCCTATCCTACCTCAACGTGATCCAGTAGACGAGCTGCCACTCCCCGACCAGCCGACCTTAGCCTACCTCAACGCGATCCAGTAGACGAGCTGCCACTCCCCGGCCAGACGACCTTAGCCTACCTCAACGCGATCCAGTAGACGAGCTGCCACTCCCCGGCCAGCCGACCTTAGCCTACCTCAACGCGATCCATTAGACGAGCTGCCACTCCCGGCCAGCTGACACTATCCTACCTCAACGCGATCAAGTAGAAAAGCTGCCGCTCCCTGGCCAGCCCACTCTATCCTACCTCAACGTGATCCAGTAGATGAACTGCCACTCTCCGGCCAGCAGATCTCTATCCTACCTCAACGTGATCCAGTAGAAGAGCTGCCACTCCCCAGCCAGCCGAACCTAGTCTACCTCAACCCGATCCAGTAGACGACATGCCACTCCCCGACCAGCCGACCCTATCCTACCTCAAAGCGGTCCAGTAGATAAGCTGCCACTACCCGGCCAGCCGACCCTAGTCCTACCTCAGTGCGATCCCAGTAGACAAGCTTCCGCACGCTGGCCAGCCGACCCTAGCCCACCTCAGTGCGATCCAGCAGAGAAGCTGCCGCTCTCTAGCCAGCCGACCCTTTCCTACCCTCAGTGCGATCCAGTAACAAGCTGCTGCCTCCCCGACAGCCCACCCTATCCTAGCTCACGTGAAACAGTTGACGAGCTGCCACTCTCCGGCAGCCGCCAACCTAGCCTACCTCAACGCGATCCAGTAGACGAGCTGCCACTACCCGGCCAGCTGACCCTATCCTACCTCAACGCGATCCAGTAGACAAGCTGCCGCTCCCTTGGCCAGCCCACTCTATCCTACCTCAACGTGATCCAGTAAATGAAATGCCACTACTCCCGGCCAGCAGATCTCTATCCTACCTCAACGTGATCCAGTAGAAGAGCTGCCACTCCCCAGCCAGCCGAACATAGCCTACCTCAACCCGATCCAGTACACGAGCTGCCACTACCCCGGCCAGCCCCCCCTATCCAACCTCAACGTGATCCAGTAGACGAGCTGCCTCTCCCCGGCCAGCCGACCTTAGCCTACTCAACGCGATCCATTAAGACGAGCTTGCCACCCCGGCCAGCTGACCCTATCCTACCTCAACGCGGTCCAGTAGACAAGCAGCCACTACCCGCAGCCACCCAGCCTACCTCAGTGCGATCCAGTAGACAAGCTGCCGCACGCTGGCCAGCCGACCCTATCCCACCTCAGTGCGATCGAGTAGAGAAAGCTGCCGATCTCTGGCCAGCCGACCCTATCCTACCTCAGTGCGATCCATAGACAAGCTGCTGCTCCCCGGCCAGCCGAAACCTAGCCTACCTGAAAGCGATCCAGTAGACAAGCTGCCACTACCCCGGCCACACCGACCCTATCCTACCTCAACATGATCCATTAGACAAGCTGCCACTCCCCGCAGCCGACACTACCCTACCCCATGTGATCCAGAAGACAAGCTGCCACTCCCTGGCCAGCCGACCCTAGCCTACCTCAACGCGATCCAGTATACGAGCTGCCATTCACTGCAGCGACCCTAGCCTAGGTCAACGCGATCCAGTAGACGAGCTGCCGCTCCCTGGCCAGCCGATCCCTAGCTAACCTCAACGCGAATCCAGTAGACGAGCCACCGCTCCTCCGGCTCAGCCGACCCTAGCCTACCTCAACGCGCTCCAGTAGACCAAGCTGCCACTGCCCCGGCCAGCGTCCCTATCATAACCTCAAACGCGATACGATTAGGCAAGCGCCACACCCCGGCCAGCCTACCCTATCCTAACTCAACGCCATCCAGTAAAACAAAAACGCCACTCCCCGGCCAGCCGACCCTATCCTAACCTCAACCGCTACAGTAGACAAGCTGCCACTCTCCGACCAGCCGACCCTAGCCTACCTCAACGCGATCCAGTAGACAAGCTGCTACTCCATGGCCAGCCGACACTAGCCCACCTCAACGCGATACAGTAGACGAGCTGCCACTCACCGGCCAGCCTAGCCTATCGTACCTCAACACGATCCAGTAGACAATTTGACACTCCCCGGCAAGACGACCCTATCCTACCTCAACGCGATCCAATAGGCAAGCTGCCACTCCCCGGCCAGCCGACCCTACCATACCTCAACGCGATCCAGTAGACAAGCTGCCACTCCCCGGACAGCCAACGCTAACCTACCTCAGTGCGATCCAGTAGACAAGCTGCCGAACCCTGGCCAGCCAACCCTAGCCTACCTCAGTGCGATCCAGTAGAGAAGCTGCCGCTCCCTGGGCAGCCGACCCTAGCCCACCTCAGTGCGATCCAGTAGATAATCTGCCGCTCCCTGGCCAGCCGAACCAAACATACCTCAGTGCGATCCAGTAGAGAAGCTGCCGCTCCCTAGGCAGCCGACCCTATCCTACCTCAGTGTGATCTAGTAGACAAGCTGCCTCACCCTGTCTAGCCGACCCTAACCTACCTCAGTGCGATCCAGTAGAGATAATGCCACTCCCTGGCCAGCCGACCCTATCATACCTCAACGCGATACATTAGACAAGCTGCCATTGCCTGGCCAGACAACCCTATTCCACCTCAACGCCATCCAGTAGACAAACTGCCACTCCCCGGACAGCCGACCCTATCCTACGTCAACGCGATCCAGTAGACAAGCTGCCACTCTCCGACGAGCCAACCCGAGCCTACCTCATCACGATCCAGTAGACAAGCTGCCACTCCATGGCCAGCCGACCCTATCCCACCTCAACGCGATCCAGTAGACGAGCTGCCACTCCCCGGCCAGCCTACCCTATCCTACCTCAACACGATCCAGTAGACAAGCTGCCACTCCCCGGCAAGACGACCCTATCTTACCTCAACGCGATTCAGTAGGAAAGCTGCCAATCCCTGGCCAACCGACTCTAGCCTACCTCAACTCGATCCAGTAGTCAAGCTGCCACTCCCCGGCCAGCCAACGCTAACCTACCTCAGTGCGATCCAGTACACAAGCTGCCGTACCCTGGCCAGCCAACCCTAGCCTACCTCAGTGCGATTCAGTGAAAAAGCTGCCGCTCTTTGGGCAGCCGACCCTAGCCTACCTCAGTGCGATCCAGTAGACACGCTGCCGCTACCTGGCCATCCGACCCTAACCTACCTCAGTGCGATCCAGTAGAGAAGCTGCCGCTGCCTGGGCAGCCGACCCTAGCCTACCTCAGTGCGATCCAGTAGACAAGCTGCCTCACCCTGGCCAGCCCACCCTAACCTACCTCAGTGCGATCCAGTAGAGAAGCTGCCGCTTCCTGGCCATCCGACCCTATCCTACCTCAGCGTGATCCGGTAGCCAAGCTGCCACTTCTCGGACAGCCGACCCTAGCCTACCTCACCACGATCCAGTAGACAAGCTGCCACTTCCTGGCCAGCCGACCGTAGCCTACCTCAACGCGATCCAGTAGACGAGCTGCCAATCCCGACCAGACGACCCTATCCTACCTCAATGCTATCCAGTAGACAAGCTGCCACTCCTCGGCCAGCCAACGCTAACCTACCTCAATGCGATCCAGTAGACAAGCTGCCGCACCCTGGCCAGCCAACCCTAGCCTACCTCAGTGCGATCCAGTAGAGAAGCTGCCGCTCCCTGGGCAGCCGACCCTAGCCCACCTCAGTGCGATCCAGTAGACAATCTGCCGCTCCCTGGACAGCCGACCCTAACCTACCACAGCGCGATCCAGTAGAGGAGCTGCAGCTCCCTAGGCAGCCGACCCTAGCCTACCTCAGTGCGATCCAGTAGACAATCTGCCTCACCCTGGCCAGCCGACCCTAACCTACGTCAGTGCGATCCAGTAGAGAAGCTGCCGCTCCCTGGCCAGCCGACCCTATCATACCTCAACGCGATACATTAGACAAGCTGCCACTCCCCGGCCAGCCTACCCTATCCTACCTCAACGCCATCCAGTAGACAAGCTGCCACTCACCGGCCAGCCGACCCTATCCTACCTCAACGCGATCCAGTAAACAAGCTGCCACTCTCCGACCAGCCAACCTTAGCCTACCTCAACGCAATCCAGTAGACCATCTGCCACTCACAGGCCAGCCAACCCTAAACTACCGCAGTGCGATCCAGTAGAGAAGCTGCCGCTCCCTGGCCAGCCGACCCAACTTACCTCAACGCGATCCAGTAGACAGGCTGCCACTACCCGGCCAGCCGACCCTATCCTACCTCAACGCGATCTAGTAGAGAAGCTGCCGCTCCCTGGCCAGCCGACCGTAGCTTACCTAAACGCGATCCAGTAGACGAGCTGCCACTCCCTGGCCAGCCGACCCTAGTTTACCTCAACGCGATCCAGTATACGAGCTGCCAATTCCCTGCCAGACGATCCTAGGCTACCTCAACGCGATCCTGTAGACGAGCTTCCGCTCCCCGGCAAGCCGACTCTAGCCTACCTCAACGCGATCCAGTAGACGCACCAACGCTCCTCGGCCATCCGACCCTAGCCTACCTCAACGCGATACAGTAGACAATCTGCAACTCTCCGGCCAGCCCACACTATCCTACCTCAACGCGATACATTATACAAGCTGCCACTCCCCGGCCAGCTGACACTATCCTACCTCAACGCGATCCAGTAGACAAGCTGCCACTCCCCGGCCAGCCGACCCTACCATACCTCAACGCGATCCAGTAGACAAGCTCCCACTCTCCGACCAGCCGACCCTAGCCTACCTCAAGGCGATCCAGTAGACAAGCTGCCACTCCATGGCCAGCCGACTCTAGCCCACCTGAACGCGATCCAGTAGACGAGCTGCCACTCCCCGGCCAGCCTACCCTATCCTACCTCAACACGATCCACTAGACAAGCTAACACTCCTCGTCCAGCCGACCCTAGCGTAACTCAACGCGATCCAGTAGACAAACTGCCACTCCCAGGCCAGCCAACCCTAACCTACCTCAGTGCGATCCAGTACACAAGCTACCGCACCCTGGCCAGCCAACCCCAGCAAATCTCACCGCGATCCAGTAAACATGCTGCCGGTCCCTGGCCAGCCGACCCTAGCCCACCTCAGTGCGATCCAGTAGACAAGCTGCCGCTCCCTAGCCAGAAGACCCTATCCTACGTCAGTGCGATCTAGTTGAGAAGCTGCCGCTCCCTGGCCAGCCGACCCTAGCCTACCTCAGTGCGATCCAGTAGACAAGCTGCCTCACCCTGGCCAGGCGACCCTAGCCTACCTCAGTGCGATCCAGTGGAAAAGCTGCCGCTCCTTGGGCAGCCGACCCTAGCCTACCTCAATGCGATCCAGTAGACACGCTGCCGCTCCCTGGCCATCCGACCCTAACCTACCTAAGTGCGATCCAATAGAGAAGCTGCCGCTCCCTGGGCAGCCGACCCTAGCCTACCTCAGTGCGATCCAGTAGACAAGCTGCCTCACCCTGGCCAGCCCACCCTAACCTACCTCAGTGCGATCCAGTAGAGAAGCTGCCGCTTCCTGGCCATCCGACCCTATCCTACCTCAGCGTGATCCGGTAGCCAAGCTGCCACTTCCCGGACAGCCGACCCTAGCCTACCTCACCACGATCCAGTAGACAAGCTGCCACTTCCTGGCCAGCCGACCGTAGATAACCTCAACGCGATCCAGTAGACGAGCTGCCATTCCCGGCCAGACGACCCTATCCTACCTCAACGCTATCCAGTAGACAAGCTGCCACTCCTCGGACAGCCAACGCTAACCTACCTCAATGCGATCCAGTAGACAAGCTGCCGCACCCTGGCCAGCCAATCCTAGCCTACCTCAGTGCGATCCAGTAGAGAAGCTGCCGCTCCCTGGGCAGCCGACCCTAGCCCACCTCAGTGCGATCCAGTAGACAATCTGCCGCTCCCTGGACAGCCGACCCTAACCTACCACAGCGCGATCCAGTAGAGGAGCTGCAGCTCCCTAGGCAGCCGACCCTAGCCTACCTCAGTGCGATCCAGTAGACAATTGCCACTCACCGGCCAGCCACCCTAACCTACCTCAGTGCGGTCCAGTAGGCAAGCTGCCGCGCTCTGGCCAGCCAACCCTAGCCTACCGCAGTGCGATCCAGTAAACAAGCTGCCGCTCCCTGGCCAGTCGACCCTAGCCCACCTCAAAGCGATCCAGTAGATAAACTGCCGCTCCCTGGCCAGCCGACACTAGCCTACCTCAGTGCGATCCAGTGGAGTTGCTGCTGCTCCCTGGCCAGCCGACCCCAGCCTACCCCAGTGCGATCAAGTAGACAAGCTGCATCTCCATTGCCAGCCGACCCTAGCCTACCTCAGTGTGATCCAGTAGACAGGCTGCCGCTCCCTGGCCAGCCGACCTTATACTACCTCAACGCGATACAGTAGTCAAGCTGCCACTCCCCGGCCAGCCGACCCTATTCTACTTCAACACGATCCAGTAGACAAGCTGCCGCTCCCTGGCTAGCCGACCCTAGCTTACCTCAACGCGATCCAGTAGACGAGCTGCCACTCCCTGGCCATCCGACGCTAGCCTACCTCAACACGATCCAGTATACGAGCTGCCAATTCCCAGCCAGACGACCCTAGCTTACCTCAACGCGATCCAATAGACGAGCTGCCAATTCCCAGCCAGACAACCCTAGCCTACCTCAACGCGATCCAGTAGACGCGCCACCGCTCCTCGGCCAGCCGACCCTATCCTACCTCAACACGATCCAGTAGACAAGCTGCCACTCCCCGGCCAACCGACACTATCCTACCTCAACGCGATCCAGTAGTCAAGCTGCCTCTCCCCGGCCAGCCGACCCTATCCTACCTCAACGCGATCCAGTAGACAAGCTGCCGTTCCCTGGCCAGCCGACCCTAGCTTGCCTCAACGCGATCCAGTAGACGAGCTGCCATTCCCTGGCCAGCCGACCCTAGCCTACCTCAACGCGATCCAGTATGCGAGCTGCCAATTCCCTGCAAGACGACCCTAGCCTACCTAAACGCGATCAAGTAGACGAGCTGCCGCTCCCCGGGAAGCCGACCCTAGCCTACCTCAACGCGATCCAGTAGACGAGCCACCGCTCCTCGGCCAGCCGACCATAGCCTACCTCAACGTGATCCAGTAGACAAGCTTCCAATCCCTGGCCAGCCGACCCTATCCTACCTCAACGCGATACATTAGACAAGCTACCACTCCCCGGCCAGCCGACACTATCCTACCTCAACCAGATCAAGTAGACAAGCTGCCACTCCATGGCCAGCCGACCCTAGCCCACCTCAACGCGATCCAGTAGACAAGCTGCCACTCCCCGGACAGCCTACCCTATCCTACCTCAACACGATCCAGTAGACAAGCTGCCACTCCCCGGCCAGCCGACACTATCCTACCTCAACGCGATCCAGTAGTCAAGCTGCCACTCCCCGGCCAGCCGACCCTATTCTACTTCAACACGATCCAGTAGACAAGCTGCCGCTCCCTGGCTAGCCGACCCTAGCTTACCTCAACGCGATCCAGTAGACGAGCTGCCACTCCCTGGCCATCCGACGCTAGCCTACCTCAACACGATCCAGTATACGAGCTGCCAATTCCCAGCCAGACGACCCTAGCTTACCTCAACGCGATCCAATAGACGAGCTGCCAATTCCCAGCCAGACATCCCTACCCTACCTCAACGCGATCCAGTAGACGCGCCACCGCTCCTCGGCCAGCCGACCCTATCCTACCTCAACACGATCCAGTAGACAAGCTGCCACTCCCCGGCCAGCCGACACTATCCTACCTCAACGCGATCCAGTAGTCAAGCTGCCACTCCCCGGCCAGCCGACCCTATTCTACCTCAACGCGATCCAGTAGACAAGCTGCCGTTCCCTGGCTAGCCGACCCTAGTTTACCTCAACGCGATCCAGTAGACGAGCTGCCACTCCCTGGCCAGCCGACCCTAGCCTACCTAAACGCGATACATTAGACAAGCTGCCACTCCCCGGCCAGCCGACACTATCCTACCTCAACAAGATCCAGTAGACAAGCTGCCACTCCCCCGCCGACCCTAGCCTACCTACACGCGATACATTAGACAAGCTGCCACTCCCGGCCAGCCGACTCTATCCTACCTCAACAAGATCCAGTAGACAAGCTGCCACTCCCCGGCCAGCCGACACTATCCTACCTCAACGCGATCCAGTAGTCAAGCTGCCACTCCCCGGCCAGCCGACACTATTCTACCTCAACGCGATCCAGTAGACAAGCTGCCGTTCCCTGGCTAGCCGACCCTAGCTTACCTCAACGCGATCCAGTAGACGAGCTGCCAATTCCCTGCAAGACAACCCTAGCCTACCTAAACGCGATCCAGTAGACGAGCTGCCAATTCCCTGCAAGACGACCCTAGCCTACCTAAACGCGATCCAGTAGACGAGCTGCCGCTCCCCGGGAAGCCGACCCTAGCCTACCTCAACGCGATCCAGTAGACGAGCCACCGCTCCTCGGCCAGCCGACCATATCCTACCTCAACGTGATCCAGTAGACAAGCTTCCAATCCCCTGCCAGCCGACCCTATCCTACCTCAACGCGATACATTAGACAAGCTGCCACTCCCCGGCCAGCCGACACTATCCTACCTCAACAAGATCAAGTAGACAAGCTGCCACTCCATGGCCAGCCGACCCTAGCACACCTCAACGCGATCCAGTAGACAAGCTGCCACTCCCCGGACAGCCTACCCTATCCTACCTCAACACGATCCAGTAGACAAGCTGCCACTCCCCGGCCAGCCGACACTATCCTACCTCAACGCGATCCAGTAGTCAAGCTGCCACTCCCCGGCCAGCCGACCCTATCCTACCTCAACGCGATCCAGTAGACAAGCTGCCGTTCCCTGGCTAGCCGACCCTAGCTTACCTCAACGCGATCCAGTAGACGAGCTGCCACTCCCTGGCCAGCCAACCCTAGCCTACCTCAACGCGATCCAGTATACGAGCTGCCAATTCCCTACAAGACGACCGTAGCCTACCTAAACGCGATCCAGTAGACGAGCTGCCGCTCCCCGGGAAGCCGACCCTAGCCTACCTCAACGCGATCCAGTAGACGAGCCACCGCTCCTCGGCAAGCCGACCATAGCCTACCTCAACGTGATCCAGTAGACAAGCTTCCAATCCCCGGCCATCCGACCCTATCCTACCTCAACTCGATACATTAGACAAGCTGCCACTCCCCGGCCAGCCGACCCTATCCTACCTCAACGCGATCCAGTAGACAAGCTGCCACTCCATGGCCAGCCGACCCTAGCCCACCTCAACGCGATCCAGTAGACAAGCTGCCACTCCCCGGACAGCCTACCCTATCCTACCTCAACACGACCCAGTAGACAAGCTGCCTCTCCCCGGCCAGCCGACACTATCCTACCTCAACGCGATCCAGTAGGCAACCTGTCACTCCCCGGCCAGCCAACCCTAGCCTACCTCAACGCGATCCAGTAGACAAGCTGCCACTCCCCGTCCAGCCAACCCTAACCTTCCTCAGTGCTATCCAGTAGACAAGCTGCGGCAACTTGACCAGCCAACACTATCCTACCTCAGTGCGATCCAGGAGAGAAGCTGCCGCTCCCTGGCCAGCCGACCCTAGCCCACCTCAGTGCGATCCAGTAGACAATCTGCCGCTCCCTGGCTAGCCGACCCTAACCTACCTCAGTGCGATCCAGTAGACAAGCTTCCGCTCCATGGCCGGCAGACCCTAGCCTACCTCAGTGCGATCCAGTAGAGAAGCTGCCTCACCCTGGCCAGCCGACCCTCTCCTACCTCAGTGCGATCCAGTAGAGAAGCTGCCGCTCCCTGGCCAGCCGACCCTATCATACCTCAACGCGATCCAGTAGCCAAGTTGCCAATTCTCGGACAGCCGACCCTACCCTACCTCAACGCGATCCAGTAGACAAGCTGCCACTTCCTGGCCAGCCGACCCTAGCCTACCTCAACGCGATCCAGTAGACGAGCTGCCACTCCCCGGCCAGACGACCCTATCCTACCTCAACGCGATCCAGCAGACGAGCCGCCACTCCCCGGGCAGCCAACCCTAGCGTACCTCAACATGATCCAGTAGACGAGCTGACGCTCCCCGGCCAGCCGACCCTAGCCTACCTCAACGGGATCCAGTAGACGAGCTACCGCTCCCCGGGCAGCCGACACTAGCCTACCTCAACGCGATCCAGTAGACAAGCTGCCACTCACCGGACAGCAGACCCTATCCTACCTAAACGCGATCCAGTAAACGAGCTGCCACTCCCCGGCGAGCCGACCCTAGCCTACCTCAACGCGATCCAGTAGACAAGCTGCCACTCCCCGGCCAGCCGATCCTTACCTACCTCAACGCGATCCAGTAGAAAAGCTGCCACTCCTCTGCCAGCAGACCCTAACCTAACTCAGTGCCATCTTGTAGACAAGCTGATGAACCCTGGCCAGGAAACACTAGCCTACCTCAGTGCGATCCAGTATACAAGCTGCCACTCCCCGGCCAGCCGACCCTAGCCCACCTCAGTGCAATCTAGTAGAGAAGCTGCCGCTCCCTGGCCAGCCGACCCTAGCCTACCTCAGTGCGATCCAGTAGACAAGCTGCCGCACCCTGGCCATGCGACACTAGCCTACCTCAGTGCGATCCAGTTGAGAAACTGCCGCTCTCTGGCCAGCCGACCCTATCCTACCTCAGTGCGATCCAGTAGACAAGCTGCCGCTCCCTGGCCAGCCGACCCTAGCCTACCTTAACGCGATCCAGTAGACAAGCTGCCGGTCCCTTGCCTGCCGACCCTTTCCTACCTCAATGCGATCCAATGGACGAGCTGCCACTCACCGGCCAGCCGACCCTAGCCCACCTCAACGCGATCCAGTAGACGAGCTGCTACTCCCAGGCCAGCCGACCCTATCCTACCTCAACGCGATCCAGTAGACAAGCTGCCACTCACCGGCCAGCCGACCCTAGCCTACCTCAACACGATCCAGTAGACAAGCTGCCACTCCACGGCCAGCCGACCCTAGCGTAAATTAGTGCGATCCAGTAGACAAGCTGCTGCTCCCGGGCAGCCAACCCTAGCGCACGTCAACACAATCCAGTAGACAAGCTGCCACTCCCCAGCCAGCCGACCCTAGTCTAACTCAATGCGATCCAGTAGAGAAGCTGCCGCTCCCTGACCAGCCGACACTATCCTACCACATTGCGATCCAGTAGACAAGCTGCCGCTCCCTGGCCAGCCAACACTAGCCTACCTCAAAGCGATCCAGTAGACAAGCTGCCGCTCCCCGGCCACACGACCCAATCCTTCCTGAACGCGATCCAGTAGACAAGCTGCCACTCCCCGACCAGACGACCCTAGCTTACCTCAACTCGATCCAGTGGACGAGCTGCTACTCCCTAGACAGCCGACCCTATCCTACCTCAACGCGATCCAGTGGACAAGCTGCCAATCTCCGGCCAGCCGACCCTAGCCTACCTCAACGCGATCCAATAGACGAGCTGCCACTCCCCGGCCAGCCGATCCTAGCCTACCTCAACGCGATCCAGTAGACGAGCTGCCACTCCCCGGCCAGCCGACACTATCCTACCTCAACGCGATCCAGTAGACGAGCTGCCACTCCCCGGCCAGCCCACCCTATCCTACCTCAACGTCATCCAGTAGACGAGCTGCCACTCCCCGGCCAGCCGACCCTAGCCTAACTCAACGCGATCCAGTAGACGAACTGCCACTCCCCGGGCAGCCGACCCTAGCATACCTCAACGCGATCCAGTAGACGAGCTGCCACTACCCGGCCAGCCGAACCTATCCTACCTCAACGTGATCCAGTAGACGAGCTGCCACTCTCCGGCCAGCAGATCTCTATCCTACCTCAAATTGATCAAGTAGAAGAGCTGCCACTCCCCAGCCAGCCGACCCTAGCAACCTCAAACCGATCCAGTAGACGAGCTGCCACTCCCCGACCAGCCGACCCTATCCTACCTCAACGCGGTCCAGTACACAAGCTGCCACTACCTGGCCAGCCGACCATAGCCTACATCAGTGCGATCCAGTAAACAAGCTGCCGCATGCTGGCCAGCCGACCCTAGACCACCTTAATGCGATCGAGTAGAGAAGCTGCCGCTCTCTGGCCAGTCGAACCAATCCTACCTCAGTGCGATCCAGTAGACAAGCTGTTGCTCCCCGGCCAGCCGACCCTAGCCTACCTGACAGCGATCCATTTGACAAGCTGCCACTCCCCGGCCAGCCGACCCTATCCTACCTCAACGCGATCCATTAGACAAGCTGCTACTCCCCGGCAGCCGACCATACCCTACCCTAATGTGATCCAGTAGACAAGCTGCCATTCCCCGGCCAGCCGACCCTAGCCTACCTCAACGCGATCCAGTAGACGAGCTGCTGCTCCCTGGCAAGCCAACCCTATCGTACCTCAGTGCGATCCAGTTGACAAGCTGCCGCTCCCTGGGCAGCCGACAGTAGCTTACCTCAGTGCGATCCAGTAGACAAGCTGCCGCTCCCTGGGCAGCCGACCCTAGCTTACCTCAGTGCGATCCAGTAGAGAAGCTGCCGCTCCCTGGCCAGCCAACCCTAACCTACCTTAGTGCGATCCTGTCGAGAACCTGCCGCTCCCTGGTCAGCCGACCCTATCCTACCTCATCAACATCCAGTAGAGAAGCTGCTACTCCCCGGCCAGCCGACCCTATCCTACCTCAACGCGATCCAGTAGACAAGCTGCCGCTCCCTGGCCTGCCGACACCAGCCTACCTCAACGCGATCCAGTAGACGAGCTGCCACTCCCTGGCCAGCCGACCCTAACCTATCTCAACGCGATCCAGTAGAGAAGCTGCCGCTCCCTTGCCAGCCGACCCTTTCCTACCTCAACGCGATCCAGTAGACAAGCTGCCACTCCCCGACCAGCCGACCCTAGCCTACTTTAACGCGTTCCAGTACAAAAGCTGCCACTCCCCGGCCAGTCGACCCTAGCCCACCTCAACGCGTTCCAGTTGACGCTCTGCCACTCTCCGGCCAGCCGACCCTATCCTACCTCAACGCGATCAAGTAGACAAGCTGCCACTCTCCGGCCAGCCCACCCTAGCCTACCTCAACGCGATCAAATAGACGAGCTGCTACTCCCCGGCCAGCCGATCCTAGCCTACCTCAACTCGATCCAGTAGACGAGCTGCCACTCCCCGGCCAGCCGACACTAACCTACCTCAACGCGATCCAGTACACGAGCTGCCACTCCCTGGCCAGCCCACCCTATCCTACCTCAACGTGATCCAGTAGACGAGGTGCCACTCCCCGGCCAGCCCACCCTACCCTAAAACAACGCGATCCAGTAGACGACCTGCCAATCAACGGCCAGCCGACCCTATCCTACCTCAACGCGATCCAGTAGACAAGCTGCCGCTCCCCGGCCAGCCCACCCTATCCTACCTCAACGTGATCCAGTAGACGGTCTGTCACTCTCCGGCCAGCAGATCTCTATCATACCTCAACGTGATCCAGTAGAAGAGCTGCCACTCCCCAGCCAGCCGAACCTAGCCTACCTCAACTCGATCCAGTAGACGAGATGCCACTCCCCGACCAGCCGACCCAATCCTACCTCAACGCGGTCCAGTACACAAGCTGCCACTACCCGGCCAGCCGACCCTAGCCTACCTCAGTGCGATCCAGTAGACAAGCTGCCGCACGCTAGCCAGCCGACACTAGCCCAACTCAGTGCGATCCAGTAGAGAAGCTGCCGCTCTCTGGCCAGCCGTCCCTATCCTACCTCAGTGCGATCAAATGGACAAGCTGCTGCTCCCCGGCCAGCCGACCCTAGCCTACCTGAAAGCGATCCAGTAGACAAGCTGCTACTCCCCGGCCAGCCGACCCTATCCTACCTGAACGCGATCCATTAGACAAGCTGCTACTCCCCGGTAGCCGACCCTACCCTACCACAGCGCGATCCAGTAGACGAGCTGCCGCTCCCTGGCCAGTCAACCTTATCCTACCTCAGTGCGATCCAGTAGACAAGCTGCCGCTCCCTGGGCAGCCGACCCTAGCTTACCTCAGTACGATCCAGTAGAGAAGCTGCCGCTCCCTGGCCAGCCGACCCTAGCCTACCTCAGTGCGATCCAGTAGACAAGCTGCCGCACCCTGGCCAGCCGACCATAGCCTACCTTAGTGCGATCCAGTAGAGAAGCTGCCGCTCCCTGGTCAGCCGACCCTATCCTACCTCAACACCATCCAGTAGACAAGCTGCCACTCCCCGGCCAGCCGACCTTATCCTACCTCAACGCTATCCAGTAGACAAGCTGCTGCTCCCTGGCCAGCTGACCCCAGCCTACCTCAACGCGATCCAGTAGACGAGCTGTCACTCCCTGGCCAGCCGACCCTAACCTACCTCAACGCGATCCAGTAGACAAGCTGCCGCTCCCTTTGTCAGCCGACCCTTTCGTACCTCAACGCGATCCAGTAGACAAGCTGCCACTCCCCGACCAGCCGACCCTAGCCTACCTTAATGCGATCCAGTACACAAGCTGCCACTCCCCGGCCAGTCGACCCTAGCCCACCTCAACGCGATCCAGTTGACAAGCTGCCACTCTCCGGCAAGCCGACCCTAGCCTACCTCAACGCGATCCGATAGACGAGCTGCCACTCCTCGGCCAGCCGATCCTAGCCTACCTCAACGCGTTCCAGTAGACGTGCTGCCACTCCCCGGCAAGCCGACACTATCCTACCTCAACGCGATCCAGTACACTCCCCGGCAGCCGACCCTACCCTACCCCAATGTGATCCAGTAGACAAGCTGCCATTCCCCGGCCAGCCGACCCTAGCCTAACTCAACGCGATCCAGTAGACAAGCTGCCACTCCTCGGCCAGCCGACCCTATCCTACCTCAACGCGATCAAGTAGACAAGCTGCCACTCTCCGGCCAGCCGACCCTAGCCTAGCTCAACGCGATCCGATAGACAAGCTGCCACTCCTCGGCCAGCCGATCCTAGCCTACCTCAACGCGTTCCAGTAGACGAGCTGCCACTCCCCGGCAAGCCGACACTATCCTACCTCAACGTGATCCAGTACATTCCCCGGCAGCCGACCCAACCCTACCTCAACGCGATCAAGTAGACAAGCTGCCACTCTCCGGCCAGCCGACCCTAGCCTAGCTCAACGCGATCCGATAGACGAGCTGCCACTCCTCGGCCAGCCGATCCTAGCCTACCTCAACGCGTTCCAGTAGACGAGCTGCCACTCTCCGGCAAGCCGACACTATCCTACCTCAACGCGATCCAGCACACGAGCTGCCACTCCCCGGCCAGCCCACCCTATCCTACATGAACGTGATCCAGTAGACGAGCTGCCACTCCCCGGCCAGCCGACCCTAGCTTATCTCAACGCGATCCAGTAGGCGAGCTGCCACTCCTCGGCCAGCCGACCCTATCCTACCTCAACGCGATCCAGTAGACAAGCTGCCGCTCCCTCTCCAGCCCACTCTATCCTACCTCAACGTGATCCGGTAGACGAGCTGCCACTCTGCGGCCAGCAGATCTCTATTCTACCTCAACGTGATCCAGTAGAAGAGCTGCCACTACCCAGGCAGCCGAACTTAGCCTAACTCAACCCGATCCAGTAGACGAGATGCCACTCCCCGACCAGCCGACCCTATCCTACCTCAACGCGGTCCAGTAGACAAGCTGCCACTACTCGGCCAGCCGACCATTACCTACCTCAGTGCGATCCAGTAGAGAAGCTGCCGCACGCTGACCAGCCGACCCTAGCCCACCTCAGTGCGATCCAGTAGAGAAGCTGCCGCTCTCTGGCCAGCCGACCCTATCCTACCTCAGTGCGATCCAGTAGACAAGCTGCTGCTCCCCGGCCAGCCGACCCTAGCCTACCTGAAAGCGATCCAGTAGACAAGCTGCCACTCCCCGGCCAGCCGACCCTATCCTACCTCAACGCGATCCATTAGACAAGCTGCTACTCCCCGGCAGCCGACCCTACCCTACCCCAATATGATCCAGTAGGCAAGCTGCCATTCCCAGGCCAGCGGACCCTAGCCTACCTCAACACGATCCAGTAGACGAGCTGCCGCTCCCTGGCCAGCCAACCTTATCCGACCTCAGTGCGATCCAGTAGACAAGCTTCCGCTCCCTGGGCAGCCGACACTAGCTTACCTCAGTGCGATCCAGTAGAAAAGCTGCCGCTCCCTGGCCAGCCGACCCTAGCCTACCTCAGTGCGATCCAGTAGAAGAGCTGCCGCACCCTGGCCAGCCGACCATGGCCTACCTTAGTGCGATCCAGTAGAGAAGCTGCAGCTCCCTGGTCAGCCGACCCTATCCTACCTCAACACCATCTAGTAGACAAGCTGCCACTCCCCGGCCAGAGACCCTATCCTACCTAAACGCGATCCAGTAGACAAGCTGCCGCTCCCTGGCCAGCCGACCCCAGCCTACCTGAACGCGATCCAGTAGACGAGCTGCCACTCCCTGTCCAGCCGACCCTAGCCTACCTCAACGCGATCCAGTAGACAAGCTGCCGCTCCCTTGCCAGTCGACCCTTTCCTACGTCAACGCGATCCAGTAGAAAGCTGCCACTCCCCGACCAGCCGACCCTAGCCTACCTCAATGCGATCCAGTACAGAAGCTTCCACTCCCCGGCCAGTCGACCCTAGCCCACCTCAACGCGATCCAGTTGACGATCTGCCACTCCCCGGCCAGCCGACCCTATCCAAAGTCAACGCGATCAAGTAGACAAGCTGCCACTCCCCGGCCAGACGACCCTATCCTACCTCAACGCTATCCAATAGACAAGCTGCCGCTCCCTTACCAGCCGACCCTTTCTTACCTCAACGCGATCCAGTAGACGAGCTGCCACTCCCTGACCAGCCGACCCTAGCCTACCTCAACGCGATCCAGTGGACGAGCTACCACTCTCCGGCCAGCGGACCCTAGCCCACCTCAACGCGATCCAGTAGAGGAGCTGCCACTCCCCGGCCAGCCCACCCTACCCTACCTCAGTGCGATCCAGTAGACAAGCTGCCGCTCGCTGGCCAGCCAACCCTAGCCTACCTCAACGCGATCCAGTAGACAAGCTGCTGCTCCCCGGCCAGCCAACCCTAGCCCACATCAACGCGATCCAGTAGACGAGCTGCCACTTCCGGCCAGCCGACTTTATCCTTCCTCAACGCGATCCAGTAGACAAGCTGCCACTCCCCGACCAGACGACCCTAGCCTACCTCAACGCGATCCAGTGGACGAGCTGCCACTCCCTAGACAGCCGACCCTATCCTACCTCAACGCGATCCAGTAGACGAGCTGCCACTCCTCGGCCAGCCGACCCTAGCCTACCTCAACGCGATCCAGTAGACAAGCTGCCACTCCCCGGCCAGCCGACCCTATCCTACCTCAACGCGATCCAGTAGGCAAGCTGCCACTCCCCAGTCAGCCGACCCTAGCCTACCTCAACGCGATCCAGTAGACAAGCTGCCACTGCCCGGCCAACCGACCGTACCCTACCTCAACGCGATCCAGTAGACGAGCTGCCACTCCCCATCCAGCAGATCCCTATCCTACCTCAACGTGATCCAGTAGAAGAACTGCCACTCCCCGTCCAGCCAACCCTAGCCTACCTCAACGCGATCCAGTAGACGATCTGCCACTCCCCGGCTAGCCGACCCTAGCCTACCTCAACGCGATCCAGTAGACGAGCTGCCGCTCCCCGGCCAGCCGACCCTAGCCTACTTCAACGCGATCCAGTAGACAAGCTGCCACTCCCCGGTCAGCCGACCCTAGCCTACCTCAACGCGATCCAGTAGACGAGCTGCCACTCCATGGGCAGCCGACCCTATCCTACCTCAACACGATCCAGTAGAGAAGCTGCCACTCCCCGGCCAGCCCACCCTATCCTACCTCAACGCGATCTAGTAGACGAGCTACCGTTCTCCGGCCAGCCGACCCTAGCCTACCGAAACGCGATCCAGTAGACAAGCTGCCGCTCCCTGGCCAGCCGACCCTAGCCCACCTCAGTGCGATCCAGTAGACAAGCTGCCGCTCCCTGGCCAGCCGACCCTAGCCTACGTCAGTGCGATCCAGTAGAGAAGCTGCCGCTCCCTGGCCAGACGACCCTAGCCTACCTCAACGCGATCCAGTAGATGAGTTGCCACTCCCCGGCCAGCCGATCCTATCCTACCTCAACGCGATCCAGTAGACAAGCTTGGAATACCCGGCCAACCGACACTAGCCTACCTCAACGCGATCCAGTAGACAAGCTGCCACTCCCCGGCCAGCCGACCCTAGCCTACCTCAACGCGATCCAGTAGACAAGCTGCCACTCTCCGGCCAGCCGACCGTACCCTACCTCAACGCGATCCAGTAGACGAGCTGCCACTCCATGGGCAGCCGACCCTACCCTACCTCAACGTGATCCAGTCGACGAGTTGCCACTCCATGGCCAGCCAACCCTTGCCTTCCTCACCGTGATCCATCAGACGAGCTGCCGTTCTCCGGCCAGCCGACCCTAGCCTACCGAAACGCGATTCAGTAGACGAGCTGCTCCACCCTGCCCAGCCAACCCTAGCCTACCTCAGTGCAATCCAGTAAACAAGCTGCCGCTCCCTAGCCAGCCGACCCTAGCCCACCTCAGTGCGATCCAGTAGACAAGCTGCCGCTCCCTGGCCAGCCGACCCTAGCCTACGTCAGTGCGATCCAGTAGAGAAGCTGCCGCTCCCTGGCCAGACGACCCTAGCCTACCTCAACGCGATCCAGTAGATGAGCTGCCACTCCCCGGCCAGCCGATCCTATCCTACCTCAACGCGATCCAGTAGACAAGCTTGCACTCCCCGGCCAGCCGACCCTAGCCTACCTCAACGCGATCCAGTAGGCAAGCTGCCACTCCCCGGCCAGCCGACCCTAGCCTACCTCAACGCGATCAAGTAGACAAGCTGCCACTCCCCGGCCAGCCGACCCTACCCTACCTCAATGCGATCCAGTAGACGAGTTGCCACTCCATGGCCAGCCGACCCTAGCCTACCTCAACGTGATCCAGTCGACGAGTTGCCACTCTATGGCCAGCCGACCCTTGCCTTCCTCACCGTGATCCATAAGACGAGCTGCCGTTCCCAGGCCAGCTGACACTAGCCTACCTCACCATAACTCAGTAAAGTAGGCACAACTCTCACCGCCCATTTCTGGGCCACCTCACCGTGATCCAGTATAGTAGCCACCGCTTCGCGGCCGACCGAAGCTACCCTACGTCACAATGATCCAGTACAGAAGCCACCACTCACCCGCTTATTCTAGCCTACCTCACTGTGACCCAGTGCAGTAACTCCCCGCAAAGCCGACCGTAGCCTATGAAAATCTTACCTAACATCCCCAGAAGTACATGATTATAATGGAAATGTACCATTATTTTTGTGGTCTGCTGGTGTGAGAACGCATGAAGTGGCCACGTATGAGGGATATTTGGCAGTGGAGAGAACTCTTACAGCATATTTCTAATTTCTTTCACTGGAAACATGAAGCTTCAAAAAGACCCGGTGGTCTGTTACTGTATGTTGGAAATCAAAAAGAAAAAAAGTTTTTCAAATGAGCTAAACCGCCAATTTACCAAAACCATGTTAACTGTAATAACGTGAATGGCGGGTTACACATCCCAGGATGAATAATCTTAAGCTGTCATCTGAGTGAACAGTAATATACTTCGAAGTGTCTGTCTACAGATTTCTTAGGTTTTCTACATTTACTAGCTGTGGTAATTATACTAAGTACACTTAACTATAGTTCACCACTCACTCTACATTGGTTACAACCATTCATCTCCAAATGTTACTCATACCTGGCTAGAAATAAGACCTTCGTTGATGGAATACCCGGTGCAAACATCATTCAACTCCAGAGTCGGGAGCAGGAAGCCAGGTGGCAGCTACCGAGCCGGCGACCAGTCACCTGTGGCCACATATCCTCACCTTTCCACCACCACAAGACTTGTGTCACCAAATTGGGTTTGACCCCGAGTATCTCAGTGACCAGTTACCTTACGTCCTCTCTAGTCCCCTAAAGCCTCCTTCACCACTACACTTGCCGGAACCCTTAACGCGATACTGTCACTCAACACAACAACCCAGGAAATGAACGTATGATGAACCAGAAACATTGTAATCTTCGGTTTCGGAATGACTGCGCTCGTCCGCCATCTCGAAGCAGAAGCGGGGCTTTATTGTATGGCAAGGCGTTGTTTCAATCCAGTGAAATGACTTGCATGGCCTTTTATCGTTTTGTAACATTCGGTTTTGACTATATACTCACTAATATTCCACGTACTTGTGCTACATGCGTATGTTACTAAAAGTTTATGTACGAAAATTACTTTTGTTGCATAATAAAGTATATATTTTGAACGTGAGTCCGTCCAAGTCAGGGTCAATGTAACAATTCGGATTCAAACATCGTCCACGTTTATAATGTATTCCTACTCTCTTGACGTCAGTCAATTTCTAAATAATGTTTTACTTGTTTGTCTTTTTACGGTAAGCCACGACTGAGACAAAATGTGATCTTAAGATTACATTTTGTTCTCGACGATGGAAATATATTTCTATCGCGATTATAGATCGTACATCTCCGAGGACGGCCATAGCCAGGACTACCAACCTATATCACCATTGACCACACTCACCATAGAAAATGGAATGTCGCCCATGGTTTTCAATGACCCCATATGTATTTATAGTACTTCCCTAACGTGTAATAATAATAAGTGGACAGAGAATCAACAGAAATGTGTCAACAGACCAGACTAAAACATGAGCAATATGCTCGTCCTGCTTTTAATGTGGTATTTCCCAAAACAACCTTTGACGACGTTGGAATTTGCAAGACACGTATGGGACTGTTGTGATCGATTTATTTTTTCTTACGGTGTTCGAGGCAGCAGCAGGGGCACCTGAATGCCCTAATCAAGGCATCTTGTTAACGTGTACATATATATATATATATATATATATATATATATATATATATATATATATATATATATATATATATGTTGGGGTGAAGAGGGTGGTGAGAGTAAGTGAGCTTGGGAAGGAGACTTCTGTGAGGAAGTACCAGGAGAGACTGAGTACAGAATGGAAAAAGGTGAGAACAATGGAAGTAAGGGGAGTGGGGGAGGAATGGGATGTATCTAGGGAATCAGTGATGGATTGCGCAAAAGATGCTTGTGGCATGAGAAGAGTGGTAGGTGGGTTGATTAGAAAGTGTAGTGAGTGGTGGGATGAAGAAGTAAGATTATTAGTGAAAGAGAAGAGAGAGGCATTTGGATTATTTTTGCAGGGAAAAAATGCAATTGAGTGGGAGATGTATAAAAGAAAGAGACAGGAGGTCAAGAGAAAGGTGCAAGAGGTGAAAAAAAGGGCAAATGAGAGTTGGGGTGAGAGAGTATCATTAAATTCTAGGGAGAATAAAAAGATGTTCTGGAAGGAGGTAAATAAAGTGCGTAAGACAAGGGAGCAAATGGGAACTTCAGTGAAGGGCGCAAATGGGGAGGTGATAACAAGTAGTGGGGATGTGAGAAGGAGATGGAGTGAGCATTTTGAATGTTTGTTGAATGTGTTTGATGATACAGTGGCAGATATAGGGTGTCTTGGTCGAGGTGGTGTGCAAAGTGAGAGGGTTAGGGAAAATGATTTGGTAAACAGAGAAGAGGTAGTAAAAGCTTTGCGGAAGATGAAAGCCGGCAAGGCAGCAGGTTTGGATGGTATTGCAGTGGAATTTATTAAAAAAGGGGGTGACTGTATTATTGACTGGTTGGTAAGGTTATTTAATGTATGTATGACTCATGGTGAGGTGCCTGAGGATTGGTGGAATGCGTGCATAGTGCCATTGTACAAAGGCAATGGGGATAAGAGTGAGTGCTCAAATTACAGAGGTATAAGTTTGTTGAGTATTCCTGGCAAATTATATGGGAGGGTATTGATTGAGAGGGTGAAGGCATGTACAGAGCATCAGATTGGGGAAGAGCAGTGTGGTTTCAGAAGTGGTAGAGGATGTGTGGATCAGGTGTTTGCTTTGAAGAATGTATGTGAGAAATACTTAGAAAAGCAAATGGATTTGTATGTGGCATTTATGGATCTGGAGAAGGCATATGATAGAGTTGATAGAGATGCTCTGTGGAAGGTATTAAGAATATATGGTGTGGGGGCAAGTTGTTAGAAGCAGTGAAAAGTTTTTATCGAGGATATATGGCATGTGTACGTGTAGGAAGAGAGGAAAGTGATTGGTTCTCAGTGAATGTAGGTTTGCGGCAGGGGTGTGTGATGTCTCCATGGTTGTTTAATTTGTTTATGGATGAGGTTGTTAGGGAGGTAAATGCAAGAGTTTTGGAAAGAGGGGCAAGTATGAAGTCTGTTGGGGATGAGAGAGCTTGGGAAGTGAGTCAGTTGTTGTTCGCTGATGATACAGCGCTGGTGGCTGATTCATGTGAGAAACTGCAGAAGCTGATGACTGAGTTTGGTAAAGTGTGTGAAAGAAGAAAGTTAAGAGTAAATGTGAATAAGAGCAAGGTTATTAGGTACAGTAGGGTTGAGGGTCAAGTCAATTGGGAGGTAAGTTTGAGTGGAGAAAAACTGGAGGAAGTAAAGTGTTTTAGATATCTGGGAGTGGATCTGGCAGCGGATGGAACCATGGAAGCGGAAGTGGATCATAGGGTGGGGGAGGGGGCGAAAATCCTGGGAGCCTTGAAGAATGTGTGGAAGTCGAGAACATTATCTCGGAAGGCAAAAATGGGTATGTTTGAAGGAATAGTGGTTCCAACAATGTTCTATGGTTGCGAGGCGTGGGCTATGGATAGAGTTGTGCGCAGGAGGATGGATGTGCTGGAAATGAGATGTTTGAGGACAATGTGTGGTGTGAGGTGGTTTGATCGAGTAAGTAACATAAGGGTAAGAGAGATGTGAGGAAATAAAAAGAGCGTGGTTGAGAGAGCAGAAGAGGGTGTTTTGAAATGGTTTGGGCACATGGAGAGAATGAGTGAGGAAAGATTGACCAAGAGGATATATGTGTCGGAGGTGGAGGGAACGAGAAGTGGGAGACCAAATTGGAGGTGGAAAGATGGAGTGAAAAAGATTTTGTGTGATCGGGGCCTGAACATGCAGGAGGATGAAAGGAGGGCAAGGAATAGAGTGAAATGGATCGATGTGGTATACCGGGGTTGACGTGCTGTCAGTGGATTAAGTCAGGGCATGTGAGGCGTCTAGGGTAAACCATGGAAAGCTGTGTAGGTATGTATATTTGCGTGTGTGGACGTGTATGTATATACCTGTGTATGGGGATGGGTTGGGCCATTTCTTTCGTCTGTTTCCTTGCGCTACCTCGCAAACGCGGGAGACAGCGACAAAGCAAAAAAAAAAAAAAATAAATATATATATATATATATATATATATATATATATATATATATATATATATATACGTACGTCTGGACGTACGACAGTGCACTACGACGGCTTGTTCTCTGAGAAACGTAAGGTATTCCCTCCTTGTTAAACAAGAACGACTGTAGCATTAGAGCCGCTTTTTCCAATGATGTCTCACCAGCTGACATACGTCAGCACCTCACAGCCTGGAGCATGTTGGGTCGTCTCCTCCTGACACAGGACGTCAGCGCACTCCAAGACTGACGACGACGCCTGACACATGCCGGCGCGATCCCCTCACTGACAGCTGTGTGTCAGCCACCGCTACACGCTCGGTGCTGTACTCCCTGACTCCCTACAGTGGTCCTCTCCCCTCCATGGGAGTCTACGGTAACTTGCTCCCTCTCACACAACCTCCCTCAAGATCATATCACTCCCTGATAACCAACGCCCCGCCCAGCCCCAATCCACCCCGCCCCGCTCCCTGACACAAGTGGGTAGCTCACGCCTCGACCCATCCAAGGTTTACCCCCTTCGTCAAACTTACCCCCTGACGTATGAAGGAGGGGCACGTGTCCTGACAGGCGACTGACGGTGGGCGGGTCTCTCCTCCTTCCTCCTGACGGAGTGCTGTCATATTTGCTGACTGTCTCTGGTGACGCCAGCTGACAACGGAGGCTGACTGGTCTGTGGGTAGTTACAAACTACCTACTCCCAACTCCGGGGTTTCACTGGAACTCTGCAAATGACCATCTTGCTTGTTTCCTACATTAATAGAAATATTTCATATAGGAATATTTATCTGTTAATCATATTTAGTTAAATTAACCTATTTTGTATTTAACATTCACCAGCGTTTCTGTGTTGGAAATAAGAGATTTTAAGTCATGGGTGTATTACACCTTCTCACTTTACTACTTTTGAAAATTATTCTTAAGATTAGGTGCATATTACAATATCAAATTTCTCAGTAACAATTATAGTCTATCCATTTCTGTAAATCTATCCTTCCGTTTTCTTCCAATAGCACAAGGAGCATCAAAAGCTACCCATTGGACTGTTATTGTTTGTATATTGCAAACCCTAAACAATATTAGCCATTTCGATGGTGAGCTAAACTGGTAATTTACCTAAACAACTGCGTAATTATAATAAACTGTATGGCTGGTCACACGCTCCAGGACGACCAATCACAAGCCGTCATTTGAACGAATGATATACACTAAATTCTGTGCCTAGTGACGTCATACATTTTCTATGTTCGCCCTGTGGTATCTACAGTAAGAAACGTCAACTCTTCCCAGGACACCTAAATGAATACAGTTCATCAATCATTCAACAACTGGTTACAACCATTACAAATGTGACACACAAACCTGGCTACAAGTACAATCTTTTTTTTTTATGGAAATATCAAGCATCTCCTAGCCGAGAACACGAAGCTAGCTGGGAGCTACCTAGCAAGCTGGGAGCTACCAAGCCTGGCAGACAGCTAGCTAGGAGCTACCTAGCTAGCTGATAGCTACATAACTTGGCTGACAGCTAGCAAAGAGCTACCTAGCTGGTTGACAGCGACATAGCTTGGCTCAAAGCTAGGCAGGAGCTACCTAGTTGGCTGATAGTTATATAGCTTGGCTGGCAGCTACCTACTTACCGTCTGAAAGCTAAATATCAGGTTGACAGTCGCCAGTGGCCACTCCTGCTAACCTTCTAACCCTCACTAGTCTCACTCACCTGAGTGGCTCAGTGACCAGCGCCGTACCTCTGTAGTTCCCTGGGTGACAGCTCCACCATGTGTCTTGCCGGACCGCACAACCGTAACTCTCCACCACAACCGAACAAATAAAGACACAGGAGCCAACAACGTAGTCACTAGTCACGGTTCCGAACATCGAAATGAACATAAGCTTTGTCTCAATCCGCCAAAATGACTTGCATACCCTTTATGTAACGTTCGTTTTGCACTACATACTACCCAATGA